>NC_051159.1:152083290-152343290 GCF_013339745.2 Dermacentor silvarum | reverse complement strand
GGCATTGATCATATCCACGCAGCCCGGTGCCATTGTCAATGTTAAGAAACTTGATCCGACCAGTATAAACTCTTATCAATGCTCATCGGTCGCTATCAACCTTATCGAACATGATCCGGCCCTTATCAACTCTTATCGGTCCTTATCAACCTGGATGTCCAACGAAGCTGTTGCAAACCCACCACTAAATTTGCTGAAGGGGGTATGCAATGACTTATTGATGGTTCGGAAGCTTGTTTTGAGCTTGTTCTTTATTTAAGCGTATGCTGTTCTGTATGTTGTATACGCGATTTCAATGAATGTATGCACTGTTCGCTTCACTTTGCTGAGTGCTTGTAGCCTCTGCCTTACGTGGGTATGAACCATTGCATTGTTTGCTTGCTTATACGGGGGTATGAGCCCCGTAAAACTTGAACGCCTGCCAAAGCAAACAGCACAACTTATTTCTCAGCAGAAAGGTATACCCACGCTGTTAAGATCGTCATGTGTTTCGTAACTCATTTCGGCTAAACTACAGCTTAGAATTATGACGATGCTGCAGTAAGGTCACATTCGAGAATCAAATTTTTAGTAATACACAACTGATCTCCGAGGCTGACTGCATACTCTCCAACACGTGCGCACACATCGCACTAGGTGCTTCGTCCACTTCAACGCCAGCAAAAAACTCCGGCCATGCCGAGTTAAATCAATACAGTACGTCTTACACAACAGTTTCCCACGTAGAAGACGCCATGTCACGCTAAATAGACCGCCGAAAAAAATACACCAAAAACTGCCACCCGGTGTGTACCGGCATGGCATACAACACGGGGCGGGGCGCTCGCCCTAGCCAGCTCGCCGACTGCCCATAGATAGCGCCACTGCCTACGCAATATGGCGGCGCCCATGAAATAACGGTCTATAGCATTACCCTAATAAGTAAATGCTGAAGTGAGCGCTGCGCGCGCCTCGTGGTGACTTGAAAGCTAATATCTGGCGTACTGAGGGGCTTTCATTTGCAGAACCAATATTTCAAAAATTGGGTTCCTAAATTTAGCTTTTTCACAAGAGACTTGAGAAGGCGGGCAGGTAAGTTGATGGGAAAACGAAATAAGCTGTCAGTGAATGAACCGGATAGTGAAATGGGATCATGCACCCGCGCTTCTCTTTAAAACGCGAGCACTTTGAAGAGAATTTAATGAAAGGCTCGCTGAAATCTCTGCGTGCTATTTTGAGCTGAGGATCACTTCAGCTCCTGTGACCTCCAACAATCTACAACACAAAGAGGTAATAAAACTGGGTGTGTGTTTGCGCGTACGTATGTGCGTGCGTTTCCATTTCATTTTCTTCCTTTTCTGACGATATACAAGTATGATGTGCTATCACGCTTGCGGATAAATTCATGTTGTTCTACTCACTTTTTAAAGCGAAGCTTTATATGGCTAGGCGAAATGAAAGAGCGTCTGTTAATCGCCTGTTCACAGAAAACTATCATCATTAGCATTGGCTCGAGCGACGTTGTCTTCTTCAGCAGCTGGCTCGTGCTCGGCACGCGCTCGTGCCACTGCTCCCGCGTTCGTCGTCGTCGTCGTCTTCTTCCACAGCTGGCTGCGTTGCCGCTCGTCATTCCAGCGTAGAATTTCACTTCTCTTCTGTCGTCGTAATGAGCAGGCCGCGTTTACTGGGTGTCAGCCATTGCTTAAGGGGGTAGGAGCCATTCATTGTCTTACCGTGACGGACAGATTTAATTTTGAAGCAATTTAATTTCGAAGAATCACAAGCGGCAATGGCAGGCGAATGCTGCTAACCACGCCGCCGAGTAAACTCGAGAGATCGAACGCAAGCCACAACGGCGGACTGCGGGCATACCGTCAGTGACGTCGTTCTCTCCGTCACAGTCGAACGTCTGTGTAACCTCATAATTGAGAAATAATTTAATGAACCGTCGGGATTAACCCAGTGATAAGCACCATGACCGCAAGTTTCAGCTTCGCTGGTTACCCATCTTCACGGAGTGGGAGGGCCGATTTTAACAAAACGCCTTTTCATGCATTCCAGAACAAACTTAATTGGGACATCAATGAATTTCGACGCGCAGTTTGGGAACTCGTATCTCAAAACTTGTGCTATTATTAGAACTCAATCCAAGTGAATCTGCCTTGCGAACTCACCGGCTATACTATTCGAAAAGTGGACTACGTGCCTTGAATTAGTTATAACATAAGCATTCTTATTCAATTTATTACGCGTTTCAATTTCTCGCGCAAATATAGTTCACCTCTTCCAGTAATCCAGCTAAGAAAGTACAGCTGTGTGATTTACCAAACTCAAATTTTAAAGAAGTATGTTAACTCTATCTCTCTCTTCTTCCACTCTTTTTGTCCCTTTTATCCTCTACCCTTAGTGCAGGACAGCAAACCGGACATGCATCTACTTAACCTTCTTTTATCTAACTTTTATCAACATCATCACCTTTAATCGTAGCCTAGTGACTCAGCAAACTAGGCAAGTTCGCCTCCAAATAAATAATTACGTTCTTTTCGCGTCTTTCCTTTTATCGTTCCTCTTGTGTGATTTATATCGAATCACAGCGCTACATTGTCAGTCATAGACAATGCCTCATTTTTTGCAGTTTAACGAAAGTTTCGTGGTCAGGCTCCAAAAGAATAAACATAATACAATGCCCGCAGTGGAATAAGTTCTAGTTATCTAGGTCACATTGTTTCCGGGCAATAAAAAGCTAAATAGCACGTACTTCTTTAACCAGCTTAACCAATATGATGTACGAGAGACGCCCTGGCTTAAGAGCACTTATGGTTGTAACAAAATAAATTAGCCCAGCCATCGCATTCATTTTTCAGCCGCAAAACACTGACGGCGAGTTCTCGACAATGAGCACTCGTACCAGCCCACAAAAGCTGGCGGTTCACACAATGGCCTTATCTCTAAAGCAGCAGTAAGGACATTTACGCAAACGCCATTTCGTTAACTTACATTTTTGTGCCATGAGTGACCTTATGGAACACATTACGAATGCTAGCGCAATAACGTAATAAATACTCCTTCGAAGCAAAACTCTCTGACTATGTTTTATTTTTATTATTTTTTTAAGGAGGAGGCACAGAGTATTTGCTTGGGATAAAGTAGATAGCGATAAGGGTGGGTTACGTTATAGTCTTTCATTTAGACGCTCCGCTGGCAAACCAGGATGCATCGAGATGTGGAAATGTTATAATCGGGTACCTTAAGCGAGACGTGCATCAGTGAATGATTTCACAAATCAGAGAATGACGCCACGTAGATTCTCGGACAACGCGCTTGCGACTATGAGGACGGCTCGAACGCATCTGCCCTCGCTGCAACGTCATGGCTGCATGTTACTCTGGCGTAAAGGTGTCGGCCATTCCACTGGCTCTCGCTTCGCCCGCTATACTTGCGTCAACCCACTCTACAAATAGCGCCAGCATAGCTGGCCAGAGTGAGCGCTACGCACACAGTTAAGAAGTGACAGAGAGTTCAGCGGTCACGCACTCGGCTTCTCTACGTTACTGAGTTACGCCGCGGCGACCATTGTGACACACTTTCGGGGCATGCCCTGTAGAGCAAGCGAAAACTCGGTGGCCAGCTCCGACCCCAAATCGGATGCAAGGTGGATTATCCTGGCTCGTATATATCAAGGATAAGCCACGTCGGCCGTGGGCTCGGCAGATGGGATACGCGACTAGCGTGCCGAATGCGACCGAAGCATGTCGACGTGGCAACATTGCGCAGCGCTTCTGACGCTTACAGGGAGGCTAGGCCTTCGGGAGAGGGAAAAGGAGGCGTGCACGGTGGAGACAGCGATGAACAGCGGCGGCAGGAACGTAAGCGATTTACGTGCGTGCCGGCGTTCCTGCCGATTTACGTTTAGTGCTGCTGCTGAGCAACGCTTTTGTTCAAAGATGCATCGCCTACAGTAGCGAGTGATACGTCGGAGGCGAAGTGGGTTCAGAATGAGCCCTTCTTATACTTGTTTTTTTCCGGGCAGGTCGCGTTGCCGCGGGACAAAAGGGCGTTTCGTGAGCAGAGGTTCACAGTATACTTGAGACGTGATCGAGCGTAGCGATTTGTGCGAGCGACTTCCGCACTGCGAGCCCCATTACTGGAACAACTTTGCTGCTGCTGCAGTTGAGTGTATGAAAAGTAAAATAGACTCGAAGAGACCTCGTCGCAACCTGCCTTGCGAACTCGCAGACTATAATTGTAGATTTAATTATGTGCCGTAAAATAATTAAATAAGTGGCTAGTTAGGGTAATTATGTTAATTATTTCATCAAGGATTTTTATTTCTTGCAGAAGTAATGGCTGCCTCATCGAGTAATTTAGCTCTAGAATTGCGCTGACACAGGCGATTTTTAAAAATCTGGTGCAGCTTAAGAAAGGCATCATGTATATGTGTACAGATATATATATATATATATATATATATGATGAGGCGGCCATTACTTCTATGAGAAATAAAAATCCGTAATTAAACAATTAACATAATTACCCAACTAACCTTATTTAATTGTTTCGCATATATATATATATATATATATATATATATATATAGTATGCAAAATAAAACTTCCCTACCCTTTCGCCAAGTGATAATGCATTAGTCAGAGTAATATACTATATATAAGGTGTTTCTTCGTATATACGGGACACTTTCTTTTAAAAGATACTGTCATACGTAGGCCCCTGCCGCTTATTGCAGATAGGCTACGTGGCTAGGCGGACATTAGCCGGAAAACAAGAACATGAACGACCTTAAATATGCTATACGAAATACATGGGCGTTCCAGTTTATAAAACTAAAAAATTTGGAGGGCGCTTAAGCTTCGCCTTGAAGAGTGGAACGCGATAGCATTCAAAGATCCTTGACTGCTTCTCACGCTTCCCGGCAACTGCATCTTATGTAACCGTAAAGTTTACCGGGAAACGCTGGCGGCGAACGCTATGCACGAAGGCGAGCTTTGCACAACTCTTCTAGTATACTGTATTTGCAGGTAGAAAAGCGGCCTCTTGCGTCGGCCGATCTTCTTATTGTTTTTATTGTTTCGCACTTTTAATATTTCAATGAAGAAAAGATTTAACATAACAGGCATGCAATGTTGGTGTTTTGTTTCATAACATTTGTTTGTGGGCTGTCATTCTCAAAATTCCGAGGAATAACTTTGCATAGAATATAAGACAAGGTATATGAGCAACTTTAGTGATAGAACTTAAGTGCCGTATAGAAAATATACGGCAATTTTCGCTCACGGGACGCCAACGCTGGCTAAGGCGCCGACACCGGATTTTCTGCGACGCGGGGCCCTCAACGCTTTACCAGGTTAAAACGTGCCTCTAACATACAGTGTTCTAGAAGAGTAGTACACTGTACTCTAACAGTTCGGAACGATCTTTACTAGAACGCCGAGGCCTTTTGAAAGGGACACTATGAGAAGACAAAGCATTTCAGCTGCATTAGTAAATTTATTCTAATATGATCACCTGTGGTTTTTCAACCTGCACCCACAGCGTCGTTAAAGGAGCGTCTTTGCATTCCGACACTGTCTGAATACGAGCGCCGCAGCCGGAAATCGATCCCGCGACCATGTACTCAGCAGCAGAACGCCACCGAGAACATCTTAAAAATTCTTGAACGCCAGAGTCACTCAGTCAATGCGGAAGATTTAACTAATGAAAACAGGGCGTACTTGGCCTGTATTGAATTTCCCGACTTCACTAGAAACGCCCTCAAACCGAAGGTTTTTTTTTTTTTTTTTTCGTCTTGCCAAAAACGTGTTTCCGGCGTTAAAGGCGGCTTAATTATACTTACTCGGTACAATTTCCTTTCACGCCGTACAGCAACCACTCCTATCCCCGTCTGAACAGCCGTCGACGGTCCCGCAGAGAAAATGTCCGCAAGCGTCTCCCGTGGACGCTTCGAGACGCAGTTCCGATACATCAGGAGGCGTAATCACGAAGCTGAGCTAACGAAGGCACTACAGTGTAGTGCAAACTCGCTATTCCCAAGAGAAATGCTGGAAATGCGGCCAACCGATGCGCGTAATGCATGTCTCTTGGGAAGAGAACGCGCCGCCCGTCAGAACTATCCCAGTTCCACACAAAGTGCTTCGCCCGAGAGCGGCCAGATGAAGCCCGGTTGTA
This sequence comes from Dermacentor silvarum, assembly GCF_013339745.2. NCBI lineage: Eukaryota > Metazoa > Arthropoda > Arachnida > Ixodida > Ixodidae > Dermacentor > Dermacentor silvarum. The sequence goes on along the minus strand of NC_051159.1, from coordinate 152,337,128 downwards.
CATACGGTGCTACTGCTGATAAGATAACGGAACCGTTCCCGGCAAGTGACTTGCCTCTGCATAAAGAAATAGCCTCTGCTTGGCGATGCGCGCGCAAAAGACCTTTACAGGCCGTGCACAACACGTGTGCGAGATACGACAGTCTCATAACATATAATAGCATGAAATGTAATAACGCATTAATCTAACATTTGTTGGTTGTTAAGACAAAGGCATGTCCCAACTCGTTAGGGGAAAAAGAACGGGAAAGCGGAAAAAAGAACTCCTCAAAGAAAGAACTCGATTACCTCGTCAAACGACTACGTGCTTTGCACAGCTGATAGTGGTATTAATCAAATGTGTCAATAATTTGGCCCTCCTCTGTAAGAACCAGCCACTGCAGGCGAGTGATAACCGCAAACGCGCTGTGGCCCGCTGCCGCCCGCGCAGTCTCCGCAGTGCCCTCATTATCATTATCACAACAAAAACATAGCGGTCGCCTACATGCGCTAGGAATTCTGGTCTATAACGCTATAGTAAATCTCTGGCAGTGTTCTAGTGTGTGTATTGCACTGTCAACGTCGCAAAGTATGTCAACATCCCCCTTTTTGAGTGCTTATGTGCTGCCTGTGTGCGCGCACGTCTTTCTCCCGCAGCGAAATGAAAAATGAATAGTTAAATAGAAAATACGCAGCGCATAATACAACACGGTCGGTTAAAAGCAACGTTTTTATTATGACATCGAATTCGTAATTAAAAAAAACGAATACAATACGCAAGCTAAAAAACATGTCCAGTAAAATTTCGCGAAACACGTAACAAGCAGCCGGTGTGTTCGGTATGTCATGATGATGATGAAACACGGCCGCGGGGAGATGTCCGATGATCACGCTGGAGAGTTGGAGCCTTCGAAGCTGCCTCCGTCGATGTCTGAAACGAGAGAAAGATAGCGAACAAAAAATATTAGGACTATTCGATTTCTGAACACAATAGGTCATCCCTGAAGCTGGGGTCGCCGAATGCCACAACTGTGAAAATGGTCACAAATAGGTCTGCAAGTACTATATAACATTGAAATATGTATAGGGCAACCTGCACTGCTCAGATGGCGCTACGACGTTCTCATTTTTCGCCCCAGCGTCGCCGACACCGGCCCCTAGAGAGATGATGAAAATGATACGCCATTCCAAACGATAGCGGTCACTTTTCGTCGCTCGTCTGAGGGTTATGCCTCGCGCTTCGAAGAGATCAAGCTCACGATTTGTCACGCGTCTCATATCGATCGCAAACATGTGCAGTCATATGTACAGCATGCGCACTTCGACGTTTTCCCAACTCGGACAGTCTTGCCTCGTGATAAGCGATCGAAAGTGTCACGCCGAATGTATACAGCGTCTCTCCCGTTTTGCTTCCATCACTCGTTAGGCTGGGTATTCTGGCGCTGCTGTTCACTCTGAAATAAAAGCCCCTGAAAAAAATATTTACTCTGAAAAGCTTCAGCGCAAGGTGCCTATTGACAAATGGCCTTGTTAACAAACGACTTTCTTAACAAACGACTTTGTTACGTAGTTTCATGCATTGAAGCACAAAAGTAATTGGAACGCCAATGCATTTCTCCGCAAAGTTTGGGAATTAATATCTCGAAACTGGTGTCATCCTGTGAACTCGTTCCAAGTGGATCCGCTTTGCGAACTCCACGGCTACAATTGTAAATATGGGCCATACGGTAATTAGTTAAAACAATGAATTTTTGTTAATTAGTCGATTATACATTTCAATTTTTTGTGCAAGTAATGTCCGCCTCTTCGAGTATAGACCAGCTCATGAACTAGAATTGCGCAATGGCATATACCCCTGTGAACTAGCGAAGCTGAGCCTGGATAAGTCTAGATAAGCGTGGCTGGGACTACTTAAGCTTAGTCAGTCATCGATAGCTAATGCATAGCCAATCAATAGCTAATCGATCAAAAATCAATAAATTCCGGGAAATGTTGGGGATGACTTGGTAGTTCTCAGCCTAGCCCAAATACGTGGCCAATACCTTGCGATATCCAACTGATAGCCAATCAATAGCTAATCAATAATCGACAAATAATCAATAAATTCCGGGAAATGCTGGGGATGATTTGGTCGTGTTTAGCCTAGCCCAATTGCGTGGCTAATACCTTGCGATGGCCTATGATAGCCAATCAATAGCTAATCGATAATCAATCAATAATCAATAAATTCCGGAAAATGCTGGGGATGACTTGGTAGTGCTTAGCCTAGCCCAAAAGCCCGGACTAGCTAGGTGCCCATCAGCTCCACTGTCTCTTTAGCATTGCCCCTCCAGTGCAAGCTACGCTTTTTTTTTTTTTTTGTAATCGCACCGCGGTAATAGTTTTTCTGTGTGCCATGTTATATAAGTTGCGAATGGGAGACAATATCTAACCAAGAAACGCACTCCCTTCGTCTTTCCGAATGCTGCTTTTGTATTATTACTTATCATTAATACATTTTTATTGAATGTTCCCAGAGGCGGTGTCTGATAAGACACCGCCTCTGAAAGACGGCTGAAAGACGGCTGCTCTTTTTGTAGGAACATGATAGGAACTTGCTGGTTAGTCACGGACCTCAATCGGAAACTACCGTGTGCCTTCTGCTACACTGTATGACGTGGTGTCCGATATGACGCGCGGCGCGCCTGAAACATGGCCGCTCCGTTTGCTGGTAGGATGCTCTTGGTACAAGAGGCCATACGTCGGATTGCACGCGCAATCGTATGCCGCGAGCTTCCAGCTACGCGGCGTCCGATAAGACGAGCGACGAACGATCGCTGCTAGTATGACACGTCGGAGAGCACGCGGAACTGCGTCCTGTTTCTTCAGCCTTTATTTTCGTCTAGTGGACCGCAGAGCACGCCACGATTACATTGCGCTATCGCATCGTTTATGTCATGAGTGCGCAATAGGTTGCAGGCTGGAGCATCGAATATCCGAGGTCCCAGGATCGATGTCGGCTGCGGCGCCTTTTCGCAAACGAGTCACCTTATCACTGGGACGGCATTATCTTGGAGCTGTACTAACCCCATACCTACGATGACGGGCGACGAGAGCGGCTGGAAAACGCCTACACGCCCACTCAGAAAAAAAAAAAAAAGACCAGAAAGCGAAACGCAATCCGACGACCTTGCAAAGCGTCGACAAAGTGGAGCCACAAAGTTAAGTGTGAAATTCATTAAACGAATCCTCCTACCGTGGCCGGCGGCACTGGCACCAACGCCCGCCCGGCCAACCGTGCAAGCGAACGAACAAGCAGCGTACGCGACGAAGCGCAGCGACAGACGTCCGCGTGACACCATACAAGCCTCGCGCACGTCAACGAGCGCCCATATGCATATTATACCGGCCAGCAGCTGCATTTGCATAAATGTGCCTGCACCGGCTGGCCTGCGCTAGCGCCCTCCCACAGGACGCGCTCTTCAAACATGCCAAGCAAGCTACGAGCATAAACAGCAGCAAGACGTCGCTTATGCGCCGTCGGCGCTCAGACTTACCTGTCGCGAAGAGGCAAGCCAACTAAAGGGGAAACGCGCGGTTTGTGTTCTGTCTCTCGCTAATACCAGGCAGCGCTGTGGTACCCGGTACTAGCTATTCCTGCCAGTTGACACGAAGGAACAAGTACGTAATGGGAGAGACTCGTGGCACTGACTTTGGGTATCATCTTGCTGTTGAAGTGAAACGATGCTAACTTTCGAAGGCCAAGACAAACTTCAGCTTCCGTAACGCCGCACGGAACTAGTGAGACGGAGTGTAAATTATGCAAACAGAAATGGAGCGAAAATCGACGCGCCGCTGGGGGATCCCGCCGACTAATGACACTGGCGGGATGCTGCAGGCCCCGCTGACGCTAACAGACGTTTCCAGGCCGGGGGCCGCGGATTGCCGGCTTCCGAAAACAGCAACAGCGGCGGTATACGAGGACGAGCGGCAACAGGCGCGTCAACGCGAGCGCCGCTTGTGGCTCGGCTAATCTCCCTCTCCTTCAACATCCCGGACACCGTGCAAACCTCGCCCCTTGGCGCCCCACGCTTTTGAACCCACAGCGAGACCGACGGGTCCCACAGGCTTAGCGCGAAATCTCTTAAAGCTCATGCAGAGGCTTACGGCAGTCCTTCACTGCGCCACCGCTAGGGCGTATACACGTGTGCGCGCGCAGCACCCAGAACACGGACGGCTGCGCCCTCAGCCCATAGATTTTACCGTAAGGAAAAAAAAAAAAAGTGTGTGGACAAGCGAAGCCGGCAACGTCACTCAAGAAGACTGGCTGGTCTCTCTTGCATTGCTTGTGCGTGTTGGTCGTCTTGTTCGGTGCAGCACGTACGCAAAGGGGAGACGCACGAAACCGACTAGCTGGTTTACAAGTATCGCCCAAAACTAACAGTTTCTAGTCTGCCGCCGACTTTCTACGCCCTTAACACTTACGAGGCGCACTTGCTGGAACAGCTGTGCATCGTATACATTTCAGTACATCGTGTATACGTGCTATAGCGCCAAGCAGGTTATCAATCTCTTTAATTAGCTTATGACCCTTTGGTCGTGGATGGCGCTTCCGTTTGTCTGGCCTTCGGACAACTACAAAGGCGCCTGACGTCATTTCCTCCTCCTCTTGGCAGGTGCCACTTCTATCGACTTCTGCTCGCTCTTCCACGACATTTAGCAATGCCGTCGTAGCGGTAGGCGACATCATTTCTGAAATATGAGCTGCCTAAAATTTAAGGAAGACAAGAAAGAAGAAAATACGGGCACGAAATAAACCGCCATTAGTAATACGCATTTTACGAGGGCCCCAGAACAAAAGGCATCCGCGAGCTTTTATCAGCTCAAGAATGTCGCGAATCCATACCTCGTATACTGCCAACATGCCATCCCACTTCGAAAAAGAAAGAACGAAAGGAGGAGAAAAAAAAGAAAGACCACTTTAATACTGTGGACACATATGTTTCACGTTCCCATTCACTTCAAGATAGAGAAAACTATACGGTCCAACTAAGTGACGAAAATACCATTATTTAGATATAAGCAGTAAGAGTAGGGCTGAAGATTAATATGCAGAAGACAAAGGTAATGTTCAGTGGCTTGGCAAGGGTAAAAGTCATGATCGCCAGTCAGCCTCTAGAGTCTGTGCGTTTATCTAGGTCAGTTACTCACAGGTGACCCTGATCATCAGAAGGAAATTTACAGAATAAAAATGGGTTGGCGTGCATACGGCAGGCATTACCAAATCCTGACTGGGAGCTTACCACTGTCACTGAAAAGTGTACAATCATTGCATTCTACCGGTGCTAACATAAGGGGCAGAAATGAGGGTGTTAATAAAGAAACTCGAGAACAAGTTAAGGACCGCTCAAAGAGTGATGGAACGAAACATGTTAGGCGTAACGTTAAAGGACAGGAAGGTGGCACTGTGGATCAGAGAGCACACGGGGATAGCTGATATTCTAGTTGACATTAAGTGAAAAATGGAGCTGGGCAGGCCATGTAATGCACAGGGCAGACAACCGAAGGACTTAGTCTATAGAGTTACAGAATGGATGCCAAGGGAAGGGGAACGCAGTCGAGGACGGTGGGGTGATGAAATTAGGCGGGTTGATGAAATTAGGTGGGTTGATGAAATTGGGAAATTTGCAGGCGCAAGTTGGAATCAGGTAGCGCAAGACAGGGGCAATTGGAGATCGCTGGGAGAGGCATTATTCGTGTAGTGGACATAAAAATAGGCTAGTGATGATGATCATTTAGATATGTTCTTCCATTCCTCCTCCCTTTTTCGCGACTAAGCGGGGGAAGAGACTAGCTTAATGTTTACGCGTGGGAGCACGCCGTCATTAGAGGACACAACGCTATGACAGCAGCACCTTCGACCGAAAACCAAGCCGCCGCCACCAGCGAGGGGTCAGGCAAGGCGCCGTTCCGCACGCCTCGGCAGTTTACACCAATTCCGTGCAGTGCAGTGAAAGCTAGGGGTGGCATGAGCCAACCAGAAGAAGGGCTCCTCCAGTGTCCGCCCCTCATAGCATTCCGCGCGACGTCGACTGAACGGATAACAGCCTGAAGGGCTTTACGGAAGGATTACCAGCGCACAATGGGCGATACCTCCTCCCTTATCTGGAAACAAGCAGGCGGCATCCGTTACCGATCGGCTGACACGAGCCCTAGGATTTTCTTCACTGCATGGCGTTGGCGAGACGAGTCGACGCGGTGGGCGAAAGAAAACGGCTCGGCTGTTCCAACGGCGAACGAAAGCCCGGGTAGCGCGGAGTTCCTCCCCCGAATCGCGACGGGTCGGGAAAGGGAAGCAAATACACGACGGATGAGGGAGTGGGAGGCGAGTGGAGATGCCGCAAAAGAGGAAGTTCGTACGGGAGGCAGAAAACACAAGCTTGGCCACGTCAAGCGCAGCCGCAACCCTTTAAGCGACGGCGCAAAGAGGGGCCTTCGCAGCTGCTGCCGCTGTACTACGGTACGCGAGATGTAAACGACCTGCACCTCCTAACGTTCCTAGACGAGCAGTGCCGCCATTACGCGCCACGCTTTAACCAAGACGCACGCACAAACGAGAAGGAAAGAAAGAGTAGACTGCGCGGGGGAGTCAACGGACCCGCGATGCAGCTTAATTACATAGACGCAAGCGGCTAACGCCAAATAATCTTGCCTCTCACGGTCCACAACACAGATGCTACGTTGCGCGCTAACACACGGTGCCTCGGGAAAAAAAAAAAAAAAATCGGACTCGAAATGCGGGAGAAGTGAGTGAGATAAGGAGTCATTATTTTGCTCTTTGTGGCTCTTGTACCGCCGCACCCAACTGCTCTCTTTGTCGGGACAGACTTCCACTGCTTCCCGCTCCGGAAATGAAACCAAGGCAGTCTTGCCGTGGCGAGCTGCACTTCGTTCTTGCAATTTTCACTATACTGCTTCTAAAACGTACCGAGGTTTAACCGCTTTAACTAAAGATGTTTTCAGCGTGCACCGAAGAATACTTCCGAATCAATCGCGGCGACACCGATGCCGCGTCGACGCACAAACATGGCGCGGCTGTTCACCCTGTTCTTCAGGCATTGCCTCCCAGATCAGGTGGCGAACCAGATAGCTACGTGGTCGAGATGTTCGAGAAAACCTTCTTAAAGCGCAAACAAGAGACACGGCACGAAAGGAAGGTAAAACACAGGAGAGGCGCAACTTTCAACTGTTTATTGCACAAGGTTGTCATCAAATATATATGAGAAAGGCACATGCGCAGAAGCGTTTACGGAGAAAATACAAGATAAGAAAAAATGTATAAGAAATGCCTGCATAATTTACATGCGCGTCGAGGAACCCGAACTCTTTTGCGCACAGACTTAAAGAAGGCTCACTGATGCAACGTTCCCCCCTCTTGTTTATGTGATATGCTTCCAGTATCAAGCGGGCCTGCTCATGTTGGCTTTTAACAAGAATCTTCGCGTCGTAAAATAATGCCTCACGTTATTTTACGACGCGAAGATTCTTGGTAGGAGCCACAATGAGCAGGCCCGCGTGATACTGGAAGCATATCACATAAACAAGAGGGGGGAACATTGCATCAGTGAGCCTTCTTTAAGTAGCTGCTCGCAAATGAGTTTGGATTCCTCGACGCGCATGTAAATTAGTCAGGCATTTCTTATACATTTTTTTTCTTATCGTGTATTTTTTTTTTTTTTTCATAAACGCTTCTGCGCTTCTCGTATACAGGGTGTTCCAGCTAAAACTAGACAATGTTTTAAAAACGACAGAGTGTGCAAGGAGGCTCAAACGAACTCAGTGGTGTTGAGGATCGCGTGTCCTAGTCTGCGGTTTTTTTTTTTTTTCCGTTTTGCAAATTCAATTAGTATAAAAAAGTTGTCGCAGTTTCACCTGAAAGGCGAAGCATCAATTGCGATAGCAAATTTGTAGAGAGCTATACGGAGTAATTATATTAGCTTTATCAGCTGTATAAACATGCAGCAGCACCGGCAACACGCAGAACTGTTGTCGACGCCGTCGGCGTTTAGCCCGCGTTCGCTCAAAATGCGTGCGGCGTTGGTGACTGTTGCCGGAGCCTCTGATATAAACAGGCACTTGGTGCCACAGCTAAACGTCGCCTCCCTTCCCTCCTAATCCCCCCCTCCCCCACGGCCTCTCGCGCGTAGGAAGAAGGCGCGTTTGCTCTCCATATATGGTGATTGTAAAGGAGGAAAGAGACGCCTACTTCTGCAGCCTTAAGCGAGCACGGCGCAGAACGCGCGTTTGTTCTCCGCCGTGCGTTCACTCCCCGTGAAAGCGCGCGTCCCTCGCGCCCTTTCACTCGCACATACAGCGTTCGGCGCGCGGCGACGATTTCATCTCCATTGACGTCATACGGAACCTCACGGCGACGGCAGAAATCTGCTTTTGAGTGTCCATATAATTGCTATCGCAATAATAATTGCCTAAATTGTTTAATATTGGCTTCACCAAGAAAGTGCCAATACGAAAATTGTAGATCCGATTTTAAAATGGCCGACTGAAGTGTTTGCAACTAAGTACCATTGATGGAGCTTCTTCTAATTGCCTTTAAAGAAAGACCGCGAAATACAACAACCACGTGATAGCGCCACTATTTCAGCACCCCCAGACGACCGATCAGTAAAGGACATTGTTTGCATGCTTTTTTTTTTTTTTTTCGAGACACACACACGTGCGAGTGTCGCGATCGGGCGCACAGAGCGAGGGGCGGCGATGAAGGTGCGTCGCGCTTCGACGTGACGTGGCATAAACATATAATTCGCTCCACTTGTGGGTGAGGGCCGAACACGCAAGGCAAGAAAAAAAAAAAAAAAAGATCGGGCTTGAGTAAATGTTGACCGCAGAACTGTTTAATCGGGAAGGAAAATGCAATCGTCATGTTCTTCTATTCGTTCACGATCATATCTTATTAGCTAGTTGCTGGCGCGTACTTACCTTGCGGCCACCGGAAACGCCAAGCCCGTCGCGGAACCGCTGTGCAGATATGTGGATTCTGTTTCTTCACACAGTTGAAACAGTTGAAAGTAGCGCTTGTCCTGTGTTTTACCTTCGTTTTGTGCTGTGCCTCCTTGCGCCTTAAAAAATTTGTCAAGTATGCACCAACTAAGGCCACAGAAAGTTCTTCTAGGTGTTGTAGGCCACGCAGCTCGTGCGGACCGGGAGACGCACTTATTGTCGTGGTGTCACCGCGACTTCAGTGCTGTGCACATCTGAACAGCGTGAGCGCCAGTGAAGCCTCCCGATTTACAGCGATACGAAATACTTACGGCGACACAGCATCAGCGATGACGACGACAAAACACACACCGATCCACTCGTCCAAATCGCAGCCGTCACGCTGTTCCGCGTGAAGCGGAATAAAAAAACCGCCAGTGTAGGCAGCTGAATTAACAACACGCGCCGGGGTAACGGGGGACTGCCACGAACCTTTGAGTTTGGACAGCTTGGATGACCTGGGCGACTTGGCCTCCTGGCCGTAGCCGCCGCCCTGCGCGCTGGCTTTGCTCGGCTTCTGGCGCGGCTTGCGCGGCTGCTGGCTCTTGTCCTTCACCTTGGTGCTCAGCAGCGGGTGCATCTCTGAAACAACAGCGGCAGGAAAGGAAGGTCAAGCGCGGGGGAGCCGTCGTCCTTTGGCGCCCCTTACAGGACACGCGAGATCTTTGAAGAGGAAGTAAAGGACAACGCGGGGACGCAGCATTGCGCTCCGCGACTATAGGGCCATCCTGCAAGGAATCCGACCATGGAAACCCCTTCCTCGTACACTCGCCCCAAACGCAATGGACTTGGCCGAGGCTTAGCTTTTGCAGAATACAATAATTTCGTAAGCCACGTGCGTGTACGTAGTTATTATTCTGAAGTTACGACTTGTGTACGTAAAGTTATTATTCTGAAGTTTCCCCCTTCGTTACGTGCGCGTGAGACGAAATAGTCCACCAATTTGAAACGAGCAATAACACTTGACGCTTAGTATATTTTCTTCTTTTTTTAATTCAATGAATTACTTTTTTGGACTTACGATGCGCAACGTAAACGTAACTGCTGACCTGCATAGTGCGTTTTACACATTGCTCCAATGATTTGTATACAACGGCAGCGCATATTTTTCCCTAGCGTTTGCGCCTCGACGAAATTCCATTAAAAAAAAAAAAAAAAACACGCTGGTCGCACGCGTCTTCTCACCACTGAACCGTCTTAGAATTTATGCGCTTTAATATATTTACCAAAATTAGACATTTGCTAAATTTATTCACTTAGCACATAAAATCTGCCCGACTCTTGGCCGATCCCCGTGAGTGGGTATGCGCCAAAGATGATAAGGTAATCATCATCTTCTCCAATCAGCTTCCTACGCCGCCAGTGTCAATTTGAAACCACCAATCCGGTGCGGATGACGCTACGGTCGGGCTACTGTTGATTTAGGACTAGCGTGGCGGCAAATAGCCAATGACCGCTTTCGACTGAGGTGTGGACACTTCGCCAGCGGTCATGACCTCAGTTATAGCATCCCATAGGCATCGGGGGCGCGTCTTTTCATTCACTGGCACCGAGTAACCGTGGTGCGAGTGTCCGAGATATGGAATCGAAACTTCAGCAGCCTTCCACGAATACTACAGCCGGTAATACCACGACACAACCAAAATGGCAGCGGCAGTTAAAATTCCGTGATATCACCGACGTCCTCTTACATGCCCGGCCAATTAATGCTATGAATTTTCTTCCAATCTTCCGCTATCGCAGCAGGAAAACGAAAAAGAAAAAAAAATTTTTTTTTTTGAAGCTCTTCTCTCTCGCGTGAGATCGTTCAGGCATAATAACCTTTCTCTACAGGGAAATTAAACAAAATCGAGGCTTTTTGGTGCAGTTCAGTTTGACTTCAGCTGCAAGGCTGTTTTGCAGTGCCATGCAGACGTCCACTGATGCTTCTCTGACTACGCTACAGCGGGTGGTGCCGTTTGTGAAGCGACGCGAGTGATACATTTGCCTTTTGCCGGCAAATAGGACGCGATTGTTTCCCTTGGTTACTACATTCCATATCAACTGCACTCATTAAAAAAACAATTATTTCTCTGGTATTGCAATGATATTTTGTAGGCTGTGTTATGATGCGACCAATCCCCCTCGTGGAGCATGACAGCTACAGCTGCTACTACAACTACTGCTACTGTAGATCTGTCAGTCGCACTATATACTTAAAACCATCGCCCTGCTTTAAATTCAGGGGTTATGAAAGCGCAAGCTTCCGCACTGCTGACACTACTTACTCAACTTCGCGGACTGAGCCATTTTCTGAGTGCCAAAGGGGGAAAATAGATGTATATGCTCTCATGCTGGGGTTCAGGGCTCAGAAAGAAACACAACTGGGCACTGCGGGGATACAGTATGCGACGTCAAAAGGGTTCAAATAAGGCGAATTTTGCTGTTCTGTACAGCCTCTTTTCAATATGTTTTTAATAGTTTCAGTGAAGTCACACTGGTTAGCTTGACGTCCCCACAATTGACAATATTCATTCATGATGTTTCTTCTTCAAGGAAAGTTTTCCATTTACACAGATCAATACGATTACATTCAAGTGCTTAGCTGGGGGCCAGTACCAAGACACGAGGAAAAGGGGGGCAAAGTTAAACAGTCTAGATCGATACTGCCACTTCCTTACATATTTTTGTTCCTTGCACAGGTTCTTGACAGAGTACCGGATGATGCGAGTACATATTTGCTGGACCTTCTGAACTCATGAAAGATGAGAAATACTACCCGACTCTGGCTACCTGGTGAATAGGCTACACGACTACCATTATTTTCACAATACACCTTATCTGATCATTTTATGACATATGTTATATGTAACCCTCAATATTAGGGTCACAGTGTTCCAAACATGAGGCGACTCAAAGCAATGAAAGTAGCAGAAAGTTCTTTGAACTAATTAAGAAAAAAAATTTTTTCCAGAAACTAATCCCTAATTGTTTCCAGGACAATCCCAGCTCTTTCATTTCTTTTTACCAATGGTCAAGAGTAAAGAACAGTCTGTTTTTCTATAGTCCACGTCTTACTTTTACAAACAAGGCTGATGTAAAGAAGTGCAAGTTTTTTTTTTTTTTTTTTTCCACTCATGCATGCCACCACTTCTGCCTAACACAATTCTATATCTATGCAAAAAACAGAAATTTTACCTGTATCATAACTGTAAGATTATAATTTTAAGGATGCCATTTTGGATGAACAATTGCGTCAATGGTTTTGCTAGTGAGTTGCAGTCTGTTGGACTTGCATAAAACATGTAATTTTTTTAATTAACCTTGAAGTAGTCTCAGGTCTGTGGTCAGCACTTAGACAAAGTTTAATATCGAACAACCGGCTGACCAGATCTGCCTCTAACTCAAGTTCCTCATGCCTTCTCGAAAACAAGACCCCTCCACCTTTTAAGTGAGGTAATAAAGAAAGCGAGAAGCGTGCAAATAAAACAACAAGATTCCTGAAAAATGTGCAACTAGCCACGTACCTGAGCTTTCTCTGGAAACATGGCACAGAGACTAGCAAAGTCTGACAAAACAATGTTGAGTCACTATCATTAACCTCTGGCAATAAATGCAACATTCTGGAGTATTATTTTTCTGAGTATATCAAATGGATGGCTTGTGTTGTTACTGACTGTACCTCTGAAAAGGACAACTCTATAGATTCAATAACTGTTATTTTGCATACCTAGCACCCGGCAGCCACATCTTTGAAGGCCTAAGGCTTGTAAAAGCTCCTGCTATGTCCTATTATATGGGCACTTCTATCCATTAACAATGAAGGCTATGCTAGGTTGTCTTTATTTAGACATCGCTAGTTCTTAGGACTTCAGAAACTCACTAAATCACAGAGAAGATGACAGACAGTGATATCCTTCACCCAAAAACTGAATGGGAAGAAAAAATCTGACTCACTGCCTTGGATGAACTAATGCACTGGGCAATTTTTTTTTTAATCTCCTTTGCTTCAGTGAACTGTTTACTTTTATAAACTGACAAAAACTGTCACTGTTGTCAGGAGTGGCATATTTTCAATATTTTACAGCGGCAAGTGGATGCAACAGACAATGCTCACTGATATTGCACTCTGCCAATAACAAGCAATCTGGCTTGTAATAGAAACAGTAATAAAAAATGCAGTGTTCCATGCAAGTGCAACAAAAAATTAATACTGAAATTCGACAACAGGTACAACACCAAGATTGAAACTTTGCTTGCTAAGAAAAACCTATTCATTACACTAGCTAGCTCTTTGGCAGTCACCAATAAATTTAATGATCCCCATTATAGCACCACTTTGCAGTGAACTGTAGCTGGCATTTTCACGAGTCAAGCTGTCCATTACAAAATACATATCAAACGTGCTCAAAATGAATGAAATGATCCATCATAAAATGGGTAGTCACTTGAAATGACTGCTCCAATCAACAAAGAGTGCACAACATGTTTTACATGTATGTCTGCACAAGTCCTCCAGAGCACACACCATCGTTATTTTACATTAGGCATGTGGCATTCACAAACAAAAAGGAAAACATGTTACTGTGATGAAAGCCCCGTAGTTTCCTTTGCCCCTGACGTATACGAGAGCTTTGCTTCTCTTCAACAAATTCTGCTCATATTCCATAATGAAGATCACTGCAATCAGGATCAAACGTGTATGTACGGACACTCTCCGTGACACATGAAATAGACATTGTAGTTTCTCTACCCCCAACAGGAGCGTCTTTCAGCTCTATGTCGTAGGTCTTGGGTTTCTTCTTCTTGGGTGAGTCTCCTTGGGAACTGGGTCGTTTTGTCCCGACCTCTTCAGTGGTCTGAAACAAAGTGGCGCACGAACATCACTGAGGAATAAATATCTATGAACTGAAAGTAACTGTAAGATTGACCATGCACAAAGTTATTGTGAAACGCTCTTCATGAACCTCATTAGTACATAGCTACCAAGTAGGAAGTGCCAGCTTGAAGGAGATGCCACACCAGCTTTCCCTACACATTACAAGCCAAAGTGACTTACCATGTACCGAATATAAATTGAAATACACAAAACACAACTAAACTACATTCATAAAGGCATAATAACTAGAAATAAGGAATTGCATTGTCCCCATGTTAAAGGCATAATAATAAGCATAAGCAAACTTGTACCAGTTCTTATTTATCACTAATTAAACTCAAACAAGAACAAAAGTTCACAACTGAATAGAAACAATGTGAGAATTTCCGTAATCTAAGAATTCCTGCAAAATGTGCCAGTTTACACGAGTTATAGAAAGACTTACACAAAAACATGAATGAATGAATGTTTCCATTTATCAAAAAGAGGAACGAGTGTTAACAAGTAAAATCTGCACATTCCAGCTTGGCAGAGCTAGGCCCCATACAGTTTGACGGTGAGTGCGAACAAGCTGGCACCCACAGCCAAGAGCAACACAGGATTGTAAAAAAAGGAGACCAATATCGCGTGCATAAAAGAAAACATTCACTCTAGAAAATGCAACATATCAATTTGCACCTAAATACCAAAGAAAAAAAAAATGTTTCTCACAGGTTCCGGAGGCTGGCCCCAGCCTTCCTCAGGCTCATCAATTTCGGGTGATATAGGCAGGTACAGCAGCGCGCGTGGATCTTCGCCTTCTTCATCACTAAAGGATGACAACATCAGAAGAGTCACTCGAATTAGTAGTGCCAAAGCAGTCAAGTGCCATAACGAAAAGGTTACTGGGAACGGGGATATATAATTCTAAAGGCGCGGCCAATAGTAATTTCCAAGACCAAATCGAATACCAACCGGCCCTGTCAGTGACAGAAGCCGGCAGTCTCTTCGTGCAATAAAATCGAATAAATTTTTTTAGCTCTACCGTGATAGAAATTCCAACAAGAAAGGTGCAGCACAGTTGCCTGACAAACATGGCTACCAATATGGACAGAGATACCGTGACGTTTACGCCCTATAACAGACCTTGAACAACAACAAAAACTGTTATATTGTCTGTGTTGACGTTGCTGCGCACCAGCAAGCCAGCTGTGCGCGCGCACGCTTTTTGCACCCTTTCGTTCGTGTACCCCTTTCCACCCCCCGGCTCCTGCGCCGAGTTATCGGCTGCGTTCCCTTTTCCTAAACCCTTTCACCACTGCAATATATATATTGCGGCAGTGCCTTCAATAAATGTTGTTCCACCACCAGCTAGTGTCTCGTTGTGCTGCTGCCTGTTGCAGCCGGTTACTACAGTGGCGACGAGGATCACGGATACCGACCATGCGGTGAAAGCGGCCCAACACGGCGGTGAAACCGGACTACCACGACGTGAAACACCAAAGAGAACCATGGCCAGTCTTCAGCTACCGCTGTTCGACGATACCAGAGATAAGTAGAAACCATATCTTAAGGGCAGAAGCATATTTTGAAGCAAATGACATCACCGACTCAAATAAGCAACGGGCGCTGCTGATGGCTGCCCTCAGCACGCAGACAGTTCAAGTGCTAGCTGGTCGAATCGCGCACAAGACTCCGAATTCGCTCATGTATGCCAAAGCAGTTGCAGCGCTAAATAGCTACTGCGACCCCAAGCATCACGAGACCGCAGAGAGCTACAAGTTTTTTACCCGTTGTCAACTGGAGAGGAGTCGATGCAAGCGTTTCTCATCGACATACGGCGCATAACGGACAACTGCAACTTTGGCAGCGCATTAGACCGAATGTTAAGGGATCGGATTATCTGCGGCATACGCTCAAATAGCCTGCGCAAGCAGCTACTCACGAAAGAAGGGTTGACGCTAGAAGACGCTGAAGCTATAGCCATTTCAGCTGAAGCTGCGGACAACGATGCTAGAGATATGAGCGCAGAATCGTCAACATTGCTCAAAGTACAAGCCCGTCATTGCTCATTTCAAGATAACCACAACAGTAATGCAGCGCTAACGTGCGGAACATGCGGAAGCACGAGGCATGATGATGCCGGTGGATGAAGGCACGCTGTTTTCGTTGTGGGCGGCACGGGCACTTGGCTAGGATGTGCTATGACGCGCTAATATCAGATGGGCAGAGTGCGAAACGGGCACAGAGTGTAAAAGCATTGACGGTCATGCAAACCACGTCAAACCCTGACGGCAGCGATGAAGCCAGCTCGGCACACGTTTGGACCGTAATCTCTGAAAAGAAAAACGGATTGAAACCACCGATACGCCGCACATTTTGTTGGGGAGGTGTTGAACTACAGATGGAAATCGACACAGGGTCTCCGGTGTGCGTCATCTCGCGCCATATCTACGAGCGACATGGCACACAGTGGCCACGCTTGAAGGCGCCCCAAATGAAGTTATCGTGTTACGCGGGAGAGCTGCCAATGCTGGGTGAACTCGAACTGTCGGTGCGGTACAAAAATGTGTCCGTCATGTGCACACTAATTGTGCTTGACTGTGCAGGACCGAGCCTATGTGGACGTGACCTGATAACGGCGCTCAGCAATATGGGCGTGACGATTGGACAGCTGACGGCGCCGGAATTACCTGCCGCTACACGTTCATTCGCTCACAGGGTGAACAGTATGCTTGCGGACTACGAAGACGTCTTCTCGGCAGACCTTGGACTCATCAAAGGTCCTCCTGCTAGCCTGAAGCTCAAGTCGACAGCGACGCCAAAATTCTGTAAGGCTAGATCCATTCCTTACGCGCTGCGCGACAAGGTTTCAAGCGAAATTGATAGGTTGGTGGCCCTGGGAGTCTTGTCGCCGGTTCAGCATGCAGAATGGGCTACGCCTATCATAGTAGTCTTGAAAAAGGACGGCACTGTTCGAATTTGCGGAGACTTTAAGGTCACCCTCAACCCAGCTTGCAATGTGGAGCATTACCCACTTCCGGTAGTCGAGGACGTGTTTGCTAGCTTAAATGGGAGCGAGGCTTTCAGAACGTTGGATTTGAAGGATGCGTACAACCAAGTATCACTAGACGACGTGTCCCGCAAGTTGTGCGTCATTAACATCCATCGCAGTTTGTATTGTTATAACAGACTCCCGTTCGGCATAGCTTCAGCGCCAGCTATCTTTCAAAGGAAGATGGATGCGATACTTAGCGGGTTACCGGACGTCCAAGCCTACCTTGACGACGTGCTAGTGTCGGAGCGTAGTAGTGACGGCGGAGGGAGGCTTAAGGAAGTCTTAGACCGATTCCGAGACCACAACGTGAAACTTAGACCCGACAAATGCAAGTTCAGACAACCGTCAGTTACGTATCTTGGGCATCGGATAGATCGTGAAGGATTGCATCCCATTGAGAAGAACGTAGATGCTATCATGCAAGCGCCACGACCCCGTAATGTCACAGAGTTGCGTTCATTCTTGGGAATGATCACGTATTATGTACGGTTCTTGCCAAATATGTCCTCGCTTTTCTCTCCGTTGTACCGGCTAATGGAAAAGAAAGCGCGCTGGGAGTGGCTGCCACCGCATCAGGCTGCATTCGAAAAAGCCAAGGAAAGGCCTGAAGAACGCACAACTGTTGGTCCATTTCGACCCCAACAAAGAGCTGAAGCTAGAATGCGACGCGTCTCCCTACGGCGTAGGAGCAGTGCTGTTCCATTCAGAAGGACATGAGCATAGGCCAATTGGATTCCGCTCCAGAACGTTAACGAAGGCGGAACAGAATTATTCGCAGTTGGAGAGAGAAGCATTGGCACTTATTTTTGGTGTATCTCGTTTCCAGGATTGTCTTCTAGGTCGGCAGTTCACCCTGGTCACCCACCATCAACCCCTGCTCGGACTACTGAGGCCTGATCGCCAGACACCAACGATAGCAGCAGCTCAAATTCAACGGTGGGCACTGTTCCTGGGCGGCTACCAGTACAAGCTGCAGTACGTGCCTGGGAAGCAACTGCTGACAGCAGATGCCCTCAGCAGACTTCCAGTAGAGGCGTCTGGGCCAACGTTGGATGGCGACCCACCCGAGTACGTCTTGTCATTGGAGGCCCTAGATGAAGGTATTGTAACGACCCACGAATTACAAGAGCTAACCGCCAAGGACCCAGTGTTAGTCCGTGTCGCACGCTATATATTGCATGGGTGGCCGCGAACGGCTAAAGGAATGGAGAAGTCGCTGCTGCCGTTCTTCGACCGCAAGTTAGAGCTGTCGTGGGCCCACAAGCTAGTCTACTGGGGAAGTCGGTTTGTGATACCGTCTGCGGCACAAAAAGGGATGTTACAGCTGCTACATGAAATGCACCAGGGCTCATCGGCCATGAAATCGGCCGCACGGTCATTATTCTGGTGGCCGGGTGTTGACAGGGACATAGAGGATGTGTCGGCGCAGTGTGAAAACTGCGTGCAGAATCTACCCATGCCGGCAGCAGCCCCGCCAGTAAGTTGGCCCAAGACCTATGACAAGTGGTCTCGGATCCACATTGATTCTGCAGGGCCAATAGCAGGCCAGATGATACTTGTGGCGGTTGATGCGCATACTAAATGGATTGAAGCGGTTCCCATGAGGCACGCGAACACAGCTTGTACTGTTCGCTGTTTGCAAAGCATGTTTTGTCGGTTCGGAGTACCGCACACAATCGTGTCTGATAATTGCACTCAATTCACAAGTCAGGAGTTCGCCACGTTCGTAACAAGGAATAATATTGTGCATCTGCGCACAGCGCCATTCCATCCGCAGTCGAACGGAGCTGCCGAAAGAGCGGTTCGAACCATGAAGGATGGGTTGCGCAAGATGACACAAGGGGTGCTGGAAGATAACCTCATGCGACTGTTGTTCAATTACAGGCGAACCCCCCAAAGGGAAGGAAAGTCTCCTGCGGAGTTTCTCCTGGTCTACCAACTACGTTCGCGCCTGGACATGTGATTGCCGCCCAGGGCCACAGGTTCGGCAACAGGTACGGATGACTGGGCTGTCTTGCCAGGCAGCAGAGTGTATGTGCGGAATTATGGCAGCGGCCCAAAGTGGGCGCCAGGGCACGTGCAGTCTACGTCTGGAGCCAGGATGGTAAAGGTGGAAACTCCAGCCGGAGTAGTGCAGCGCCATGTCGACCAAGTACGCCACCGTCATGAAGGTACCACTGGAGGGAATGGTTATGACACCATTGGAAGCGAACAGTTGGGCGGGCTACTTGACACAACTGGCACTGCCTCTTCGACTCGCGTGACAAGCACAGTCCCGGCAGCACCAGAGCATCACGCGGTAGACGTGGAAAGGACCGCGGCTGAACAGCCACCGACGGGCCACATTGACGAACCAACTCGACCGACGCAGCAAGTTCCTGACGTCGACGCGACCGCGGAAACGACTGACCCTGCCTTTATGTTTATGACAACCTTTGTGTTTATGACCATGCAACAGAACACGAAGAATGCGCATACGAGCTGTCAGGCATTATAAAAGGGAAATTTGGTCTGTTCTGTTCTGACCTGTAGAAAAAAAAAAAGATAAGTCGGGATATTTGGCCATCCCGACTGGGTCAAGTCGGGATTTACTCGTAAGTCGGGCCTGTCCCCCTGAATTCGGGACGGTTGGCAACCCTAATCCAACATGGTCAAGCAGTCACATTTTCTGTACCCATGGCCTACAACTAGCTCCAACATTGCCACGGTGTGCACTAGGGTAAGAAATTTATTTCCAAATGAACGCATAGAACCAGACAGACAAGGCAAAAATCAAGTGCTAACCTGTGTGTTACCTTCAAACAGTTCACTAGTGTATACTCGTTTTCCATGCTTGTGCTCCAAAGCAACTGTTGCATCTTTAAAAATATGTTCAAAGCCGTTATCCTTGTGCTCATTTGCAGTAAGTGTCATGCATACAGTAAAACACTGCGTATGCAGTTAAATCTCATTAATCTATATTTCACAAGACAGAAGAGAATGTCTGAATTACCATAATGTCAGATTACCAAGTGGGCAAAAATATCCCATAAAAGTTTACTGCACAACATGAATGGTTTCACGTGCCAAAACCACGATTTGATTATAAGGCACACCATAGTAAGGGATTCCGGATTAATTTTGAACACCAGGGGATATTTAACATGCCTCCAACGCACGGGACACAGGCATTTTTGCATTTCGCCCCCATCTAGATGTGGCCCCTCGTGCTTAGCAGCACAACACCGTAGCTGCTAAGCCACCGCTGCAGGTTTACTGCACAACAGCACTCTTGTTTTGTTAAAGCATACATAATATTGATTTGTTTTGCGCACAACACCTATGCAGAGACAATTTTTTTTTTTTTTCACCTCATAGATGTTGCAGCATATGCAAGCTGTAGGGAGAAGCCAGGAAAAGCGCCTCGAAAACTGGAGAAAATTTTAAGTCTTCTAACAGTGTGTGACCTGACAGCCTCATCACATGCTTCTTCATCTGAAGCGTATACTTCTCAACAAAGCAATTCTCTAGTTTGTCATCAATGAGCCAGCTAGCAAGGGCTCTGTCTACAGCGAAGTAGTGACTTCAACGTCTGCTGGCAGGGGGCATTAAAGATACCTGTGCTCTTCTTTGATGATAGTTTTTTCAGCTTCTTTCATCACAGGTCTTGTGCTGACCAAGTGTTTGCTTTACATGCCTCAGTGCCTCACAGGCACACAACACAAATGGTAGAATGTAAGAATATTGTTCATCAATGCAGTATTCAGAGTAGACATAACCATTTTTATTTCAACACCACCTGGGTACGGTACATTATCCCACACGTGCTCCTATGTGATATAGTAAAACCTCATTAATTGAGATTTCACGAGACCAGAAAAAATGTGCGAATTAACCGAATGCCAAATTATTGAGGGTATCAAGAAAACAATAAACAAATGTTTACTCTGTCAACACACCTTTATTTACTGAATGAATCAGCAAATCCTGTTGCTATTTTGCACAAAAGCAGAACGGAAGCTGCAATTCTCCTCATCTTGTGGCTGATTAGCGCTCACAGCGGCAAAGGCATCGCAAACTTCCTTTGCAGTGCGGTTGCAGCGCGTATCTTCATCCGGGACATGCTTATCACTACCGCACATACATCCCGATTATTTTGTTGCTGCTAAGCTGGTTGCCAAAAGATTGTCAGACCACCGCGATGTAGCTGGCGCTCTTCATCCTTGAGAGATTCCTCCATGTTTGCGACATTGCACGAGCAGCCATTGCACTGAGTCAAAATGAAACTAGTGTTTGCCGGAACCACTTCGGACGAAACCGCAGCCGCTATGGACGCAATGATGGACATCGACCAAGCAGTTCTGAAGGCACCCAGCCAACACGGGCACCAAGTCAAAATAAAACTAACAAAATGAAACTGCGGTCACTATCAGCATGATCATGGATGGACACTACACAGTTATGAAGGCAGGCGGCCAAAGCAGTGTTAGGCACGGCGGTAAATGCAAGAATAAAGGTTATAAAGCCACAAATAGGCACAAAGTATTCCGGCATTACTGTCGTTCACATACGAGTTCCATTGATGACTATCGTGAGCAAGACTCCGCCCCTTCGTTTCAGTTGGATGCTAGCGCTGTTCTTGCTATCTTGGGTCGCACATTTGTGGCGCTCCACGCTCACCGAGCCTGGAGAGTGGTCCAAATTAACCAGTGTGTGGCCAAATACGTCCAAATTAACGAGTTTTATTCCATTAAGTTATGCATACACTTTCCAGGACCAGAGGACGAGTCCGAATTATCTGATTTTTAAGAATTAACAAGGTTTTACTGCAGCTGCAGTACTTGCACACATCTAGGCATCAAACCGGGCTGGTGGCTCATGTAGAATCAGCTGAGACCAAAGCTGCTCATGCATTCTATGTGGTGATGAAAAGGTTAAAGGAAAGTGTAGAGTCTTCTAAATTCTTTTTCTTTAAGTATCTCTGTAGTATCTTTGAGTATCTCTTTGAGAGATTCTTTGAGTATCTCTGTACAGTGCACAGCTTTCGTTTAGGTGGCTAAAAAGAAAACAGCCCCAGCAAGCAATGGCGGTGCTGAAAAAGTTTGCATGCTCCACCACTGAATCATGACGACCTTGCTCCTCTTCAGCCACAAAAAGAAATTTAGTGAGAGCACTTTTAGGGCTCGAAAAAGTACTCCTTTTCACTGAATGAAAGCAAGCATTCCCCACTTGCAGCATTGCTGTGGATTTGGACTCATAAAACACTGCTTCCCTGCTTACCTGCTGCAAAATGCAACTATGGGTTCGACTGTCTCGACGTCCACTTCTCCATCCTCCTCTTCTTTCTCCGTGTGCTGCGGAGGGCTTGCATCTTCATCTTCCAGATCAAATTCACTTTCACGTTCTTCGTACTCCACATTCTCGTCCAGTTCCTTGAAGTCAGGAGCAAATGCACTCCAATTCTCCTGTTTGAAAGAAAGAAAAACAATCTTTAGTTCTGCCATTTTATATGCCAAAACCACAATCTGGTTATGAGGGATGCCATAGTGGGGGATTTCGTATTAATTTTGACCACCTGGAATTCTTTATTGTGCACCTAAATCTAAGAACATGAGAGTTTTTACATTTCACCCCCATCGAAATTAGGCTGCCGTGGCCAGAAATAAACCTACAACCTTGATCCAAGCAGCACGATGCCATAGCCAGTAAGCCACTCCGGCAGGTTTATTTGAAAGAAAATCAATGCAAGTGGGATAAGACAGGGAAAACGTCCTCAATAAGAGAAAAAATAAGCAGAAGTGGCCGATTTCATGACCAAGCTCATCAAATGACCAAGTTTAAACTAGATGTATTTCCAACATTACCAGTCGAAAATCAGCAGTACTAACCACTTGTGGCTGGGCCCAAATAGACACCACTCCACTGGATATGGATGCGATGATGGGACGCACAGGGTGCCACTGCACAAGGTAAAAAGTGGGAGACACATAAAAATTGACACTCACTTCACAGTGTCAGCACAAATTCTGCAGGACGTTATTACAATATACAATAGAACCTCGTTGATAAGTTCTCCCGCTTCGCACGTTTTCCCGGCACTAACGTTGGCAATCGAGGGCACTAAAAGTGACCCAATACAGTTATGCTGCTTTCTTACCGCATAACTCCGTTCCAGGAAAGCACGTTTTTCAGCACTAATATTCCCTAGATCACCAAACTGTGATCATATGATATGTTTTTTCGCCACCAGATCCCACGTAAACAAGAAAAGGCTCAATCGTGCCATGCGGCTCCACTGCTTGATGCAGCCACCCACAGCGGTAGCTTTGCCGCAGTACTCGACTGCCCGTGTCACGTGAGAATGCGCCAGGCTCTCGGTATCGTTCCGGAATTGACGAATCTCGCGGGACATCGCGCGTCGGATTCCCTGCAGTTGCTCTGCTTGCGTTTGTGTGTTCGAGAGCTACGGTCATGGCATAGAGGAAGCGCAAACCTTTGACCATAAAGGAAAAGCTTAATATACAGTGTAGACCGCTTATAACGTAAGTCGCCAGAGTCGCGAATATCTGCACTATAAGCGGTACCGCACTATAACCAAAACAACGATTTTCAAGCCCTGCACGTATGCAAAACATGTAGACCAATCGCGCACACATCGCGATTACGTGTTCGCCAGTGATCTGGCGAAAACATAATCGCGATGTAGCCGGTGCTCTTCAAGCTCGATAGCTTTGCACCGAGTCAAAACGAAACAACTGTTTGCCGCAACTGCTGTGGAAAAAACAGTGACCACTATCGACGTGATAATGAACGGCGACTTTGCGGAGCTGAAGGCACGCGCTCGACGCACGCACCGAGTCTGCACGAATTAACTACCATCTGCTGCAACAATTAACTGCAGTCAAAACCGCGGTCGCTATCTATGCGATCATGGATGGCGACTACGCAGTTGTTTAGGCACGCGGCCGATGCACGTACCAAGTAAAAACGAAACTACTGTTCGCCGCAACCGCTGCGGAGAAAACCGCAGCCGCTATCGACGCGATGGTGGATTACGACTACGCAGTTACGAAAGTTACGGTGTTATGCGCGGCGCTAAACGCAAGAATACAGGCTTTAAAGACAAAAATAGGCTCGAAGCGTTCCGGCGTTGCTGTCATTCACGTACGATTTCAACTGATGGCTGTGGCGATGCGGACTCCACCGCTTTGTTTCTCAGAAGGGTTTAGGTGCGAGCTAGTTGGTACGGATCATTCATATTTAAAACAGCGCCTAAAAAACACGGACAAGAGAGAACACAGGACAAGCGCTGACTGCCAACAACACCTTTATGGAAGCCTGCGTAAATATATATAATTCGCAACGGGCAGAAAGAGAAAAAAGAAAAAGAAAAAAAAAGAAAAAGAAGGGGAGGGGGAAAGGGAAGGCGAGTGATTGTCAGTCAACTCCTGCTGCGCATGCGTCAAAAACACTAAAAAATACAAATTTAACAATACACATGGTGGACACAGGCCAAACTGATTAACACCTGAGGAACTTAAGTTCCTTATCGCAAAGAGCTATAGATAGGGCACTTACACATGTGGCTCCTAACTGACACATTGTAAAGGCCTCAAAAATTTCCCTGGCCATCTGATTGCTGTACCTTGTTAACACACGTGTGTTATCTAGGAGTGGTGAACATCCACACTTTGCACAATGAACAGCCAGATTACTGCCAGTCTTAATCTTGACAAAGTACGCATGCTCACGCAAACGATCATTAATACAGTGTCCCGTTTGCCCTATGTACGTGCAGCCACAAGAGGTGGGAATTGAACACACTACATTGGTATTGCAATCTACAGGCTTGGCGACATGTCGCTTATTGCACAGTCCAGGTGTTCCCCGGCTCTCGTTGACTTTTTTGCACAGCCTTCCCAACTTGTTAGGCGCGGTAAACAACACCTTTACACCAGCCCGGCCTGCGGCTTTCTTGATGCGATGGGACACACCATGTATATACGGGGTCGCAACAGTCTTGGTTAGGTCCTCAACCACTGCGCGCTGTTTCATGGGGGAACGAACCTCCTGCAATAAAGCTTCCGTCAAGGATGACAGCAGTTGTGCAGGGTAGCCACTTGCCTTAAGCCACTGGACTTGATTGGAGAAGCTGCTGGACATCAAGTGAGGGCAAGAGCGAACGACAGCATTTCTAAGGGCCCCTAGGGCAATTGAGACTGGCAGTAATCTGGCTGTTCATTGTGTAAAGTGTGGATGTTCACCACTCCTAGATAACACACGTGTGTTAACAAGGTACAGCAATCAGATGGCCAGGGAAATTTTTGAGGCCTTTTCAATGTGTCAGTTAGGAGCCACCTGTGTAAGTGCCCCACTATAGCTATTTGCGATAAGGAACTTAAGTTCCTCAGGAGTTAATCAGTTTGGCCTGTGTCCACCATGAGTATTGTTAAATTTGTATTTTTTAGTGTTTTTGACGCATGCACAGCAGGAGTTGACTGACAATGACTCGCCTACCCTTTCCCTCTTCCCTTTTTTTTTCTTTTCTTTTTCTTTTTCTCTCTTTCTGCCCGTTGCGAATTATATATATTTGCGCAGGCTTCAATAAAGGTGGTGTTGGCAGTCAGCGCTCGTCCTGTGTTCTCTCTTGTCCATGTTTTTTAGGCGCTGTTTTAAATATGAGCACTTTGTTTCGGTTGGACGCTAGCGCCGTTCTTGCTCTCTTGCGTCGCACATTTGCGCCGCTCCTCGTTCACCGAGCTCCGAAAGTAGTCCGAATTAACCGATGTGCGGCCAATTAAGTCCGAATTAACGAGAGTTTGATTGCATTGAATAATGCATACGCCAGCCGGGCGCACGCACCTTCTTGAGAAGCGTGCTCGCTGCCGCCCTTGTCGGCGAGATTTTCCCGCGGAAGCTGCATTATAACTGGTATTTCGTCTCACGCGGCCGCACTGTAAGCGGTATGCGTATACATGGAGTTCTATGGGAGGTTAAACGGAAGTCGGAAAAGGCTGCGTTGTATCCAGTTCTGTACTATAAACGGTTACGTTATAAGTGGTCTATACTGTACTTGCAGTAGTAGGCCAGAACCCAACAAAAAAGCGGGCTGACATAGCCAGAGAGGTTGGCTTGCCAGCGTTAACTATTCACGCGATCGTGTCGAAGTGCAAGGAAATCGAAGCGAATGCCTTAGTGTTCGGCATTGGGAGAAAGCAAGTCCGTGGAGCAAGGCATGGGATACTTGAAGAAGCACTGCTCAAGTGGTTCAAACAGGCGAGGGCTTCCGGCATAAACTTTGATGGCAGCATTCCTCGGTAAATAGCATTGGAAATTGCCGACGTTTTGGGAATAGACTACTTTACCGCGTCGAATGGCTGGATCAGTCGTTTTTGTACAAGACACAGCATTGCCTATTGACAGATAAACGGAGAAGCAGCAAGCGTGAATCCGCTTGATGTTGAGAACTGAATTGCACTGCTCCCGAGTATTATCAATGCTTATGACCCGCGCGATGATTACAATGCGGATGAGCTTGGCCTGTTCTTCAGGGTTCAGCCCAGCAAGTCCCTAAGCATGAAGGGAGAGTCCTGTCACGGTGGCAAGATCAGCAAAGATTTTGTTACAGTACTTCTTTGCTATAACGAAAATGGCAGCGACACGATAAAGCCTAGGATGATCAGAAAGATGAACACTACGTGCTTGCGTAACATCACTCGACTCCCTTGTGTTTACAAGCATAACATGAAGGTGCGGATGACGTGTGACATCTTCGAACAGTTCCTTCAATAGCTCGATAGACGACTGGGGTGCAAAGGGCGTGAACGTGTGTTGTTTGTGGACAATTGTGCAGCTCATCCAAAAGACATGTCGTTCCTCCGTAATCTGCGCTTTGTTTTTCTTCTAGCAAACACGACAAGCCAGTTGCAACCGCTGGATGCGGGTGTTGTCAAAAATGTGAAACACATTTATAGCAAGTGCATTGTGCGTCAAGTCCTTGCTCGTGTGTCCAGGGCTGAGGATCCCGGGAAGCTATCACTGTTTAATGCAATGCATTATCTGAGCCAGTCGTGGGAGAGCATAAACCGTGAAACGGTAAAAAACTGCTTCAAAAAGTGCGTTTTTCTATGCAACCCAGCATAAGTGCAGTGCCGCATTGTCGATGACACACTTGAAGACGAAACGGAAGCGGAGTTCTGCTTAACTGGCGCTGAAGGCGCATTTGAAGATTTTGTCGCAGCAGATGACAATCTCCCGACCTGGAAGCAACAAAGCGTGGCAGCGACTGTGGAGGAGATAAAAGGTGACGAAGCACAATTGCCCGAAAACGACGACGAGAATGATCGCGTGCATCCGCCGGCTACTTTCGCCGAAGCCCTCGAAACAAAAATACAGAAAAAGGTCGGCAGTGCGTCGCAAAGGGACTTCTCCTTTCTAAAGGTCAGGTACTGCAACAGCAGAATATTACAGATATGCTTAGTACGAATTGAATACCCTCGCATTTTGAACCTTGCCATTTGAGAGAGGGTGAAATTTCTGCCGCATTTTTTTCGTTGTTTTTTGTTTTTGTTTTGTTTTGTTCGCGCGCGACATTGAGGAGTCTCTCAAGCTTTTACTCTATGGCGGTGCCACGTGATTTGGTTCGAATTACTGAGATTCGACTGTAATGCAAACGTTCTAGCCGCATTCCTCGACTGTCGCATACGCGTGGCGGCTCGGTGCACATGTTTTGCATATGTGCCGGCCTTGAAAATTGTTGATTTGGTTATAGTGCGGTACCGCTTATAGTGCGGATATTCGCGACTCTGGCGACTTACGTTATAAGCAGTCTACACTGTATATGTTTTTTTTTCTCATAGCCCTAATGCATAAGTTCTATTTCTCTCTCTCTTGATACTCTTAGCTCGACTCATCGTTATAACCGATATATCGTTATATGTGGTATCGTTATAAGTGGACTGCACTGTAGTACGTTTTTTCTCTCTTTTTTTTTTTTTCAGAAACGTATCAACAAGGTTCTACTGTAGTTGTAATGAGAGAGCCAGCCTGAGTGTGACACACCTTAAATGCATTAAAGAATTTTTCTAGAAGATGAGCATAACCGTGCGCTTTTTATTCCTTGACTGACGAGTTCAACTTTAACTGACAACAAAGGCTCGAAGAATTTGGAGGAAATTTTTTTGCTGGGTCGCTCATTTACGCTATTCAAGGTTGCCTGCACAAAGCTACCTGTTATAAGGCGTGTACATATGATCATTACACACGTCAGGTTTGTGTACCCAAAACCTGAAACTTCTGTTCAAAAAAGAACTCTTTAACCTCAACTTGCCACAACATTTCAGGGAACACAGGCCTGCTTAGCGTCACTGAATTTATGTTGTCTTCATAAACACCACTGGAAGATATCTAAGCAAGCTAAAGCTCTAGTCTGTGCATTCATTTTGCACAGTGAAGCTTTCAACGTCAATGCTTCCGCAGGCCTCCATTTAACCAAAGGCCGATGGACCTTGGCATACGCAGGTCTGACAAAGTGTTATTTATGATTGCCAAGAAAAAGACAAATTATAGACAAACTATTCAATACCAGACAGTGCAATTAATGAATGAATTGGAATATAACTTAAGATTTTGGCGTTAATCCAGAAGTTTTAAAAAATGTCAAGAAATTTTGTTCGAGAAACAAATGATTTAACAACAATAAACAATAATGCTCAGAACTTATACTGAAATTATATTATTTTTGTCATAGATAGTTCATGATTTGTTAGTTTTTCCTTCTTTACTACTGTATGAGAGGTGTCTGTAATTAGTTAGCCATTTTTGTAAGTGTGAAATATCACTCTGTTAACGCTCATATTGTTCTATGATGCATCAAATGCATTTTTTGTAAGAAATGTGTATCTGTCGCGAACTACGGGTGCAGTAGCCTTAGTTAGGTGCATAAAACACATTTTGCTTCTGCCCCTTTTCTTGTGTTTGTATGCAAGAAAGAAAAAAAAGATACTAAACTACTACTACGAATAGGAATGTAGTTGAGAGCATGGATGTAAGTTTTACAGCTTCAAGACCCTGTAGTTAATGTCACTACACCTTTTCGAAAGACTACTGTGGGGGTTACTTCTTTCGACAGCTCTTTAGAACTGCAATTCAAGAACAAAGTTCTCGTTAAATCCCATTTAAGGACATTTTGATAACTCTTCTTTGGCTCCAATCAGTCACATTTCCAAGAAAAAGCTCATCAGTATGTTATCAGGTAGTGACAACAACCAGAACACAATCAGATCAACTGAAAAGTTTTCTGTTCTCATTTCTGGTGTTCTTGATGAACATGACAGCTGTGCCTTTAACAAAAGAAGTATGCCTTTTTTTTTAGCAGGAAAATGGCTACACATACGCATCATTGGCAAAGACTGATGAGTAACAGCATCTCAGCAAGACAGATGATAAAGTGCAAAGATGAAAGCTCAGAATAATGTCTGCCTTTAGATGTCTGCTCTCATTCTTCACGCCTCGTTTTTTGCACTGCTCTATCAGCAATCAAGCCAAATGTCCTCTGGACATACAGGGCTGAAGGCTGGTTCCCTGCCAGCCAAGCTGCCCGTGACAATCTCTGGCATTTGTGTGATTTCAGTGATTGAACCCTTTAACTGCTGATGACGAGTCAACTCGTTCTGAACTTTATGCAATTTTTGCACATGTCAATATGTGTAGCTTGTTGTTACTTTTACAATTACCGTATTTCTTGAATCTAACGCGCACTTTTTTTCAGATAGAACTGGTCAAAAAATTGCGTGCGTGTTAGAATCTAGTATGACCCTCAATCTGCGTTACCATATCGCCATCGGCATTTCAAAAAGGCCGCCTCGCACGTGCTTCGAGCCTAGCTGCCGTAACTTCCTTCATGTGCTGTAGTACGTGTGCTCAGGCATTAGTCTACCATCTGTCTTCGCGTTTGCTCTATCAACATGAAGTGCCGAGTTCATCATGATGCTGCATTTAAAAGGAAAGCGATCATGTGTGCGGAGACGGACGGCAACCGGGCCGCATCACGGGTGTTCGGGGAACCTGAAACTCGCATGCGGGACTGACGCAAACAGACGGAGAGGATTTTCGCCAGCAAAGCAACGCAAAACGGACCGAAGCAGGACGCATTCTGCCACGATGCACTTCGGCGATACGATCACCTTGGCCCTATCTTGAAAGTGATCTGCGACGTGGAGAGAGTCCGCCGCGCGCTGTGTTTTCGTCGCTTACAGATCGCGTTGAAGCGAGAGGCGTGCTCGCACGAAGGTCAATTCGCTCGCCACTGCTGCGCTTCGTCACTCCAGCGTTTTGACAGCTGGTTCCCGCGGGCATCGAGCGAGATGTGTTTGCTTGTGCGCGCATAGCACCATGCTTGTTAATTTAGTTAGTAAGCGAATGTTTACAAGTTTATACAGCCGATAAAACTACAATCCTTACTTCGTATAGCTGTCCACTAATTTGCTGTCGCAATCGATGCTTCACCTTTCCTCTCTCTTTTGGTAACGGAAAACGGTACACATTAGAATCAAGTAAATATGGTAACCAGTAAAATGCCAGTAACCACAAAACCAGTAAAAATGCAACAGGCATTGCTAGTGCCATATTTTTTAGAAAAAATTGAAGTAAAATATGCAGGTCTAAAAAAAGTTCCACACTTTTAAAAATTTTCCTGAAATTTGTCACGGAAGTTGCGGCGTTAAACACAGTCTCCTTATGTGCCAGAACTGAAAAGGTCAGAACGTTACCAATGAGATGACGGATTCTACTAGCAGAAAGGGATGCACTGACTGCCATGGGAACATCATTTTCTTTACCCACAATGCCCTGGCAATGGCAACCAGAGTGAGGATGTTTTTATGAATCTATACAATGCTTTTTTATCCTAAATATTTTACATTACATTGGTGAGGATGTTTTTATGAATCTATGCAATGCTTTTTTATCCTAAATATTTTACATTACATTGGTGCCATTACCGTCGATCCCAAGTATATCGAACTCAAATGGGATCGCGAAATAGTTTGATATATAGATAATTCGAAATATAAAATATGCCTATAATATATAATATAAAATGTAAAAATCTGAAGCTTATCTGAAAACTCCACTCGTCATGGACAGTCTTCCTAGATCGTGAAAAGCAGTAACTTACCAATTTGTTTCTCCAAGGCCGCGTCAAACGCACAAAAGTTAAAATTTGTCATTTTTTTTTCATGCAGATGAATGTCACAAGTAACTCACGCTGCGGAATGTTCTTTGATGAACTGATTACAACAGTAACCTCATAAGCCCGCGCTGCCCAGCCGCGAGACCACAGTGCGTCTTGTGTGCATTGAAGTGCTTGTTGCCCATTTTTATTCAGGATAAAGTGAGAATGAATGCAGCACAGACGCAAACCAGCCTACGTATATGTGCCATGCCACTATCAGCTCACTTGTACTTCGAAAGTGCCTGGCCGCGTGTCCGTTACAATATGCTGTTTAATCATGCACTGCCAACGAGTCATCCAGGCAGATACTGTTAGATTCGAAAATGGCTTTCAACCTGCAGAACACCCAAGTCCATTCCCACTTACGTGTCCCTGCGAATCCCATAGTGTTGCGTGCCACAGCGCGAGATTCCTTTCTCCATGAGCGGATGTAGTGTGCGGTGGTTTTGTTAAGTACAAACTTTAATGTAAAAATCTGTCCAAGTAGGCGTTGGCATCAGATTCGTTTTGGCTGCTCACGGAACACGAAAATGCCATTCACAGAAACTCTACAAACAAACCCAGTGGTGTGGATATCTCCAGTTCAAAATCCCATGCTCAGTGAAGAGCGGCATCCACGCCTTCTTCAGGAACGCACGTATTGGACCGGGAGGACTTTTGTGTTTTTGAAGCAGCGCGACGATCCTCTTTCCGATAACAAACGGCTGCAGGTATTGTGCTTCACTGACTGGTGGTCTTTCCGCTATTCTTCACCGCATTACACTGCTATGCTGCGGTGAAGCTTACTAAAGGAAATTGGTCATTGTGGAGTGCAACTAATACCCCAGTCACACGGGCACTTTCAAAGACCTTTGAACCAAAGATCCTTTACTTCAAGGGAGATTGCGCACTGTCACACGAGCGCATCAAAGGAGGCCTTCTCGAAGGGAGCTTTGAGTCAAAGGAGTCCACATTCGTCCTTTGAAATCTCAAGGGAATACTCTCGAGCCTAGAGGGTGTCCGATAGCAGAAATAACAATGTTTATAAATACGGAAGTTTAATTTTGACCTGTTTAGAACAAGCTTCTAAGTACTAAATAATAGTAATAAAATCCTAAACATTTTTGGGACACCCGCAATCTCGATCATGAACTCGCCGGTAAAGCAGCGTCGGCACGGCCTGTCATCAGCGACAACACATTACAATAAATACCTCTGCATTTGGTAAAGTAACGACCTTACTACACGTACATTTTGTTTTGATGTTTCAATGTAATATAAAAACTAAATATCGCAGAAAAAATACTGCATAAATTTATTGTAGTACACATTCGGGCCCATATTTTTTATTACTTTGAGGCGATGGCAGCGCTAAGGATACATTGCGGTTTGTGTTAAAAGATTAAACGGAGACCATGTAGCACTGACACATATCCCTTGAACTAATGTTTCTTTGAAAGCTCTATGCTTCTTAACTTCAAAGGACCTTTGGCACGCCCGTGTGACTGGGGTATAAGCCCTTACTGCACAAGCCATCCATATTTTGAGAGACACACCTTGCTCATTTTTATTGCTGCCCTTCAGATTCAATGTCTTATTTGACAGCATCAGTCAAAACAGAGCTGTTTCGTTGGCATGAATATTTCCAATAAAGTGGGAAGTGATCACAGGTCCTTTAGGAGAAGCACTTTTGCAGGGATGCATCACAGCAGAGCGTTCAATACATATAGCGAATATGGCGGTGAACAGGAGTTCAATATATGCATAGTACAGTGCTATACAGTAAAAGCTCGATGATACGATCACGGCTAATACGAATTTCCGGATGATACGAATTTTTCTGTGGTCCCGGCCGAGCCCCATTACTTTGCAACGGGCTAGAGAACGGTTGTTACGAATCGATTTTCAGCCTGCGTCGGTTGATACGAATAAACGCCACCCCACCGATGGCCGCGAAAGAGAACAGCGCGCAGTCACGCGCTTTCTCTCCTTCTCTTTTGGTGCGGAGGCGCGGCGCCGGACAGCGCGGACTCCGCGACTGGGCGCGAAGAGTTTGAAGCGGTGGCGCTTCAAGAAATAAATGCTTTTTACGTACATGTGCCTGAGTGAGTTCACCTCTGACTCTTTAATTTAGCTACAGTCGAATCTCGTTAATTCGAACACGCTTATTTCGAACATACCGCGTACCGACAATGCTCTTAGCAGCGCGCCAAATAACGCGGCGGCGCCTCCGACCGGCATTGCTCCGACACCGCCATAGAGCAAAAGCTCAGGAGAGACCCCTCAATGCCGCGCGCGAAGGAACGGGAAAAAAAAAAAGAACCCGCGGCGGAAATTTCCCCCTCTCTCAAATTGCAAGGTCGCCGTTTCTGCATCGCCCCGGAACAAGCGTGTACGTGCCGACTAGAGTGTTCTAGACAACCGTATTCTAGCACACACTAGTGCCGATGTCTCAGCCACGCGAATAAAATGGCAGTGAACCCTTCTCCTCTATTTTCTAGTCACATGTTGACCTTGCACGCTGCGGTAGCAGCGCAGAGGGAAGCAGCGGCGGAGGCACAGTCGGGCCAACGAAACTGCCACGCCCGCAAACGCTCGCTTCCCGATAACGGCAGAAAACGAAACTTCAGGGGGCGGCTAAAATAAGCTGGCGCCAGCACGGCGGCGGGCGCACACGGAGATGTGCGCACTAGAGTGTACTAGAATATGGCATTGTCTAGTACACTCTAGTGCGCACGGAGTCGGAGGTGAGAGAGCTACGAGGGAGTTGAGAGGGAGGGCGAGGGGAGCCACTGAAGCGGCGGAGTTGACGCGTCCGCTTCCCTGCCGCCCTCCTCCCTCACCTTCGACGGTCTCCGCGCGCACCCGTGTGCCGGCGCCGCCCGCTCGCTCCCTGAAGCTTCGTTTTCTGTCGTTATCGGGAAGCGACCGTTAGCCGGCGTGGGCAGTTTCGTGGCCCGCGCTTGCTATGCGCTTGCGCGCCGCGATATTTCACGACTCGCACCGTTAGTGCATCGTGCTATGGTGCACGAATACTTCAAAAATACGTCCTTTTAATTCGAACAAATTTTCGGGCCCCTTCGAGTTCGAATTATCGAGATTCGACAGTTTTAATTGTGTTTCGATGATACGAATTTCGGCTAATACGAATATTTTTCGTGACCCCATGAGATTCGTATCATCGAGCTTTTACTGTACTTTTACATGGGATTTTCAAGGGGATGTTACAACAGTTCAACATGGGCAATAATTTTATATATTCAAATTCGATATATCTGGGATCGACTGTATTACTTTCTCCCTTTTTTCACTCGTCATAGCCTATGAATGGAGAGTGGAAACCACAGTAAAACTACACCATGGAAATCCACATGATCAGACAACTTGCTCAGTTGATGCTCTCTGTGCATATCTACACATTGCTGCCTTGTGTAACCAAGTGAGGGATTATACAATCTGGGTGCAGCAATTTACAAGCAATACTCACCACAACGTCTAGAAGCAGTTCACCTTTAGTACCGTGCAGGATCTTGACCAAGTTGCCTATGCTTTTCTCCCAGATGTACAGTGCATGCTGCCTGGCAGAACCAGCACAAATGTATTCCCCGTCTCCAGAAAAGCAGCACTTCTTCCACATTGTTCTGAAACAAAAACAGAATTTTTGTGCGTTTACCACGACAAGGCTTGTTGCTGTGGCACATTGGACGATCATGACACTTACGAACTCTTGACACCTATTAGCATAGGGACAAATACTTTGGCAAACTTGCCCCAAAAGTGTACTAAAGTAGCTTGCACTTCATCGTTGTAGATGTTCTGGTGGTACTGCCTTGTCGTAGTTAATATTTATTTATTACCTGTTAACTACCACAAGGCAGTACGACCAGAACATTTACGACCAATTGTAAGCTATTAATAAATAAATATTAACAAACCACACCGACTGCACTTTAATCAACATTGTTCAAGCTAGTCATGTGTATTTCCTTCATTTCACACAAATACTTAAGTTTAATAACCTTTTTAATTAACTTGCTTAATTTATAAAGTGTCAATGGAAAAGTTGTGAGCATGTTGAGGAATGACCGATAACAGCATTTAACCCTGTAATGCCGAAACAGAGTTCCACATCAATGAAATTTGAAACAAATTGTTCACATTTCTGGACATGGTGTGTACATCATTAGAAAAAAAAACAAGAAATGTTTTTCAATTACAATCTAATCATCATACTAATTAATTAATTAGCAAATGGTTTCTTGCACTGTCCACTGCTAAAACTTCACTCCAGATTATTAAAAACACCGCTATGAATTTTGTATTAGGAGTACCCCACTTCAATCGGCATTTTGAGGAATCATACTCAGCGTAGCATATATGATACGTTCGGCATTACAGGGTTAAAGCATCCTAGGTCATTGTGAGGCCCTTTTTTTTAATGAAAGAAAGAAAGCCTGCTAAATTTAAAAAATGCCACATGACAACGTGTCTGTGCACCAGTCTGTGCACAGTCATAGCAGCAGTCTCAAATCATTAATCTCGTCATGTAGTACACTGTGTATCTTAAACACATTCAAAGCCAGAGCTTTGCATTTGATGAGGATTTTAAGATGTGCGCCGGAAGCTGCTCCCGTGTTGGGGGAAAAAAGCACGGCTGCTTAATCCCAGTGCGATAAGCTAGGCCCGTACTTACAAGTTTCCCATCGGAGCGCGCTGCAATACCTTGTGCATGAATGCGTTCTCACTGGTCTTTTTTTTCATTGCTTTTCTTTCTTTTATTAGAAAAAAGAAGCACAAGAGAGCTAGGTTTCTTTAAACACTTAAAATAGGTACTTATGACTAGCATGAACAATGCCTATCAACGTACAATGGGCATTGTTCCCACAATGCCCTTATTTTTTTCATTCTCGGGAACATTTAATTATGACAGCCAGTATGTGCATGGTTGGGGCACACAAAACAAAACAAAGACGGCATTTGTGTTGTCTGGTTCTCTTCTCTTGTGTCCGTGTCTGCACGCCTTAACTTCTTTCACATAAAGACAATTTGCACGGTGACATGTAAATGAATAGTGGCACCATATATAAAAACTTACGACAAATACCTAAAACAGATGTGCATACAAAATTCTTGAGGAACTAGAGGCAATGCATACAGTTTACATAAAGCCAATGAATATATGCACAATATGATGGTATGTAACAAGGCATGATACACAAAGACCAAAATATTACAGCATGGAGGAAGGAAAGCATAGGAGAGGCTGTGGCCAGCACGGATGCGTTGGAGAAAGTGTGGCAGAAGTAATGTACTGTTTTTTGCTAAGGAGCACTGAGAGTGGTACTCTAAGCGTCAACATTGCCATAGCAACCGCCCTCCTGAAACTCTCATTGTTTGCTCTAGGCATGGCTCTAGGCCTCTGAAAAGTGAGATGAGTTTTTTCGCCCTGTGTCTTTTTCACAGCACATTCCGTTCACGAGACAAGTTGACCTTTAAGTGTTGTGTGCAAGCTTGAAAATCGTGTTTAGGGTCTATGAGTGTGAGTGTCAGCCAGCAACGTCCTACTCAAGTAATCATGGCGCGGGTATCCATCGTCTTCTTCAACGTGCCACAGAAAAACACGGGAGCACGTCTGCTTCACTAAAACTGTTACAGAAGTTTGGTAGGCTTTGTTCTGATACGCGTCCGCAGCACATACTTCCGGCGGCATGTAACAATGGAAGTTCAAAACTCGCACCTATCTGCTCCGGCGAGCTGATTGGAGGCGCAAAGGTAGATGGCACACCAACACGGCTGCCCTTCCAGCTTCAAAAACGTGACGTCAACGCCTCTCCCATTTTGTTTCTTTCCTCCGTGATATCACAGACAAGCAAAATACTTCCATGCACTAACTCACAGCTGCCCTTCAATGTAGCTGTACTTACTTGTTCACCAAGTCTTGCAACTTCTGCAGTGGATCTGGCTCCCCATCTCGGCCAAAAGACATGACTTCACTTGCACTGTAGACTCGGATTATCCGGTCAGCAGTGTTAACCAAAAAGCAGCTGCATAGAATCAGATTTCTCTTTACGCTATGCACGACCAGCAGTCATCAAAGCAAAAACAGAAGTAGCTGAAGAAAGTCCGCGATGGCACAGAAGAGAGCAACTTACTCGCCCCGTCTGGCAAATTCAATTGATTTGATTGCCGTAGTGTTGGATGTTCCAGTGGTGACTCGAAATGATGCCTTCACATCTAGATCCGGGACTGACACCACAAGTATCTGTAATAGAAAAGTAAATAACAGAAATTTGACAAGGACCTTCAAACAGTGTGGAGTGTGCTGTTTCACTCATTTTGTTTGCTTCCCTCTAAAAGAGACATGCTGTGTTTTCACTGCAGCACAAAACATGTTGATTGTAGCATTCTGGGAAAACATTGCAAATGGATGGTAACATTAAAAGGGAGACAAAGAACACACACCACCACCTCCCTTTTAGTGTTGACGTCTCATCACACTGTTGTTTTTTTCAAGATGAGTCATCAACATGCCCATTTGATGACCTTGCTAAACTCGAGGTAGCACTTTGTCAGACTAGTGCAATGTCTATAGCTTTCCTGGATCTGTTTCAATCAATATTATGGATGGAATGCACGATGACAACTAGCCAGCTGCAGTTTGCAGCATTTGATGACCACCAGCCTCGTTTGTTACTTGCAGGTCCAAGCAGATTTTTTTCCCCCGTTTTCCAAGGACAATGTCAACCAATTGCTACTTGCACCTTTGAAGGGACAGTATAAAAGAAATATGACATTCAGCCAAATTGGTAACTTTGATGCCTGCAATAAAAAACTGGTAGATCCATCTTACAAATGAGTAGAGGCTTGGTAAGTAAGAAATTAAAAATAAATAAGTACATAAATAAATTATAGGTGGTGACGCCACCTGTAACATAGCGAATTCCTACAGCATCTCTTCGAGGCTGATGATTTGTTAATAAATAATGACTACACTAAATTCGAAAGCGAACACAGCAGACCCTTTTGGTAACTCATTCTGTATAGAAGCAGCTTAACATGGAAAACTACAGCAAAATTAACAACATTTGAGGCATCATTGGCACCACAGATTTGGTGCTCAATTTAAAAAATGAAAATTTGAACTTCCTTTTTTCCACAAGCAATCAACCTTTTCCGCATAAGAAGTAACGGCTGGACTGTTGAAGGAACACTTGGCCAGCCTTAACCGATTTTGCATTACATTTTAGTGTCTATTTAGGGCTTTATGTTTGTGCATTGTCACCACGATGTGACAATGTAATACAAGTATACTATTACTTGTAATAATATCATCATCATCATCATCATCATCAGCCTATATTTATGTCCACTGCAGGACGAAGGCCTCTCCCTGCAATCTCCAATTACCCCTGTCTTGCGCTAGCGTATTCCAACTTGCGCCTGCGAATTTCCTAACCTCATCATCCCACCTGACTTTCTGCCGTCCTCGACTGCGCTTCCCTTCTCTTGGTATCCATTCTGTAACCCTAATGGTCCACCGGTTATCCATCCTGCGTATTACATGGCCTGCCCAGCTCCATTTCTTCCGCTTAATGTCAACTAGAATATCGTCTACCCCCGTTTGTTCTCTGATCCACACCGCTCTCTTCCTGTCTCTTAACGTTACTCCTAAGATTTTTCGTTCCATTGCTCTTTGTGCGGTCCTTAACTTGTTCTCGAGCTTCTTTGTTAACCTCCAAGTTTCTGCCCCGTATGTTAGCACCGGTAGAATGCAATGATTGTACACTTTTCTTTTCAACGACAGTGGTAAGCTCCCAGTCAGGATTTGGCAATGCCTGCCGTATGCACTCCAACCCAATTTTATTCTTCTGTAAATTTCTTTCTCATGATCAGGGTCCCCTGTGAGTAATTGACCTAGATAAACATATTCCTTTACAGATTCTAGAGGCTGACGGGCGATCCTGAATTCTTGTTCCCTTGCCAGGCTATTGAACATTATCTTTGTCTTCTGCATATTCATCTGTAATAATATACAAGTATTTTATTTCCAATGCTGTCTCCAGATACTAATC
Organism: Dermacentor silvarum; assembly: GCF_013339745.2. Lineage (NCBI taxonomy): Eukaryota > Metazoa > Arthropoda > Arachnida > Ixodida > Ixodidae > Dermacentor > Dermacentor silvarum. The sequence continues at coordinate 152,297,956 of NC_051159.1, read as the reverse complement.
TTGCAGAAAAATGTCATCAGTGATGCTGAGGTATCAGTGACGAAATTCAATTTCTCAGGACATGAAACAAAATGAGTAGAAAGTAAAACAGATATGCTAAAGCACACCACCAGTCTCTACAAAAACCTACAAATGGCAACAACAGTTTAATCTACAGAAAAAATTATAAACACAGAAGCTTTGTATTGTGCATTCTTGTTTTCTTTATCAGCACATTAAACACAATAAAACTAGTCTGCCATACCTTTCCCTTTGCATTCCCTGTGTAGATATGGCCTCCTCTTCTATCAAATGAAGCGACAATGTTCAAATCTGACTGGAAATTACCAGAGGCAAGAGAGAGCAGTAAGAAAACATCATAAGATAAGCAGAACTGGAGATAAAAATTTTTGTTTGCAAAACCAAACTACCTCATCGTCGAGGGGAATAGTGGAATGTGCTCCATCCATGTTGACCAGCACAGCTGCGTGCTTAATTGGGCAAACAAGAAATGCTTTACTGCAAAAAAAAAAAAAAAAAAAGCACGGACATCACCTTTGACCACCATGCCTGCAACAAGCACTGACCGTCATGTAGTCATGTTTGACTACATGACAGTCTAGAATCATCTAGAGACTTTAAAACAGGGAAAAAAATTACATTAGGTGAAAGGAGGGTGTCAATGTACCTATCGACCAAAAATGTTTACGGACTAAGGGATCTGACAAAAAGCTTAATATCTCCGCAGCCTCAAAAAGCAGCCTGGTATTCCCATTGAACAACATTGTGATGTAGGGTTTTACTGGCTACATTTAAAGGCTGCTCGGATATTTAGCGTTTTCCGAGATCCCATGGTCAGTAAACATTTTGGGTCGATAGTACCTAAAGTTATTACAAGAGCACTGGTGACCAGTTAATGGGAACAATCTTTTTTAAAAAGCCCATGCAATATGGCAACGTGTGAGACTGCAGGATTCTTTTAAAATCACAAAGCTCACACTAGCCTCGGCATCTTTGTAAAATATTGTTACCTTATTTAAGCATGCCTCCAATCCTTATGTCAGCTAAGTAGCAGCAGTTACTAAATACACATGCCAGTGACGTCCTGTAACATCATGTGCCAGCAAGAACACATGGTGAGAGGTTTCATATCCAAAGAAGATGATAAATGTTCTAGCAACCCATGCACACCTGAAAGAATGTTTGTTGGCTGTTTTAGACATATGAAAAACATATATTTGATGCCCAGGCATGTTTGTTTAGCACATCAAAGGTCCCTATAATGATAAACTTTTAGTATTGCAAACACCATATATGTCTTGCTCCGTCCCCTTGGGCATCAATAATTCTCTTATTTTAAAGGCTTCTCAAAATCTGTTGGAAGGTTTGTGAATGGAAAGCTGTTAACAATTGCCCATGGCTGATACAACATGGCACTAAGGAGAGATAACCACAAAAGATGAAAGCAAACACACTTACTCATTTCTTGGATGAAATTGAACCTTTAATATCGGAGATGGGAACCTATACTTTTGGTCACATTCGCCACTCAACACATCCCATATGCACACACTGTTGTCTGTCGATGCACTGAGAAGTTTGTGGCCATTTCGACTGAAGCTGTAAATACAAATCATAATCCTTAACGTCAGCCTCCTTCAAGTGCACTGTAGCACAGAGGCCTCTTCCAAAGACCTCTAATTGTCTTGCGTTAACAAAACACACTCTGCGTGCAAATTTAGTGATTTCACCTGTCCCCCTAACCTTTTCTATTCGTGGCTGTGTTTTCTTTTTTCCTTGGCACCCATTCTGTTAGTACCACAGTAAGCATGATATCAAACAATTTCTGAAAAGCCAGGACAGCTTTTTAACAGCTCTGCCTTCGAAACCATTTTATGGCAGGCCAGTTTTAATCGAACCGAGAGCCATGTCAAAAATCAAAACACAAAGTTGATTTATGGGGTTTTGTGCCCCAAGGCAACAGCGGGAATATTAGAGACACCATAGCGGAGGGAACTGGATTATTTTGACCATGTGAGTTACCTTAATGTGCGAGTTACCTTAAGTACACAAGTGCTTTTGCATGTTGCCCCCTTTGGAATTTGGTTGCCACGGACGACAATCGAACCTTCAACCTCGTCTTCACCAATAAATTGCCACAGCCACTGACCCACAATGGCAGGTAAAATCAAGAGCCTGCTATTACTAGTTACATCCTGCATAAGGCCCTTCTTTGTGAGTTCCAAAGCGAGTCTATACGTGCATTCATCCATAGCAGAATGTCACCACACAAAGGCATTCACAGCCCTTAGCCAGGAGACAAAGCCACCATCATTCCTCAGATGTTTTCAAAGGGCTAGTCGAGTCTAAGTTAGTGCACAGCAAGGCTATCATCTGTCCAATTCATTTGCAGGGCATGGTAATAAGTTCGTAGTCATGCTGCAGCTCAAGTTCATTCTCCTACACAATGCAGTGAAATCACGCAATGGAATATAGAACCATGGAATGGAACCATGCAATGAAATGAAACCATGTTGCATGAACCATTTGTTCATGCAACACGGTTTCTTCCGCAACTGCATGCAACTTGTGGAATCTAATTACACTGAACAAAACGGAACTTTTCACTTGCCATAACGAGCAGACTGGATGCACGTGTGCACTGACGATTTTGGCAATACCACGGGTTAGGAAGTCCCAGATAACAAGGCGGCCATCATTGCAACCAACAGCCAAGAGAGTCCCTCGCTTGTTGAAAGCACACGTGACTGCCAAGCTGATGCAGTCGAGCGCTCCATCGAATTCCTGTGAGGAAATAAGTAGTAGTGAGGGGTCTACTAAGTGAATTAATTGCTTCAGATGCCAAACACATGTTAGAGCCAAAGGAAAATCTTGGCAGCTATTGAAATTGAAGCCTTTCTGGTGCTGTGCCAACACATCTGTACACGCCAAGGTTGCGCAAAGTATGACAATTCCTAAAGAAAGGAACTGTATTTACTAAAAGATTGTCATGTACACCTTGCAATTTTTTAACAATATCACGCGAGCGTCGACCAGACAGCGTGTCAGCCGCCTTGTAGCGATGAGGAACGGCGGGAATGGCAACTTTATGTGCAGTCGTGCAAGGCGAATTCTAGTTTTAATGTATTCAGCTGTGCTGTTCCCTTCAGGAATGCCCCTCACCGCTATAAGACTACTGAAACACCGTGCGGTCGACGCTCGCATGATATTGTTAAAAATTCCAAGGGTGTACATTCTTAGAACACTTCCCATTTGACCTGAGTCACAATGTTGCTCTTGCACCTTGAAATAATAAAAACTGTACAGTATAGAGGTGAACACATAATAAGCGAGAGTATGTTCAGCAATAAATTCACCCCAAGATGTACTAATAACAAACATTTTTCTATGCAAAATGTGCCTATACCAGAAAGGTATCGGATTACCTAACATGTTTATGTGATATGCAACTGAGTTTTGCAAAAACACACGAGACAAACGTCCGCCGACAAAATAACTCGTGAAGCCCCAGAACAAGGTAAATGATTTGCCGGCATAAAAGCAAGTTTCACTAACCTGGGTCAATTACACTTTTTCTTCATTCTTAATCATGAATTTCTAATGCCTGTTGAAAAAGGCAACTGAGTTTCATTTCAGAAATGCCACTGAAACAATGCTGCTTTGCCCTTCATTATGCCTTCTGGTAACGTAGAAGTCAATTGATAATGTGACAGAACTTATCTCCAATAAATTTCACATATTTCTGACAGGTAACGAAGCAAACATTTCAGTGGTAAAAATTCTGGTAGTAACAGTGTCACCTGCTGTACATTCTTCGCAGAAATAAATGAACCTTGGGTCTACCCATCAAATCATTATTAGTACTGCATGATGACTACAGCTAAATGTCCTAAGAAACATATCAGCAAGTTATTGCTTACATCACACGTCACAGTGCAGCGCGACTACTTTTGCTTGGCAAGATGAGTACAGCAGTTTGAAATGCTAGGGTGTTCTATGAGCATCTTTTCTACGTTGTACAAGATAGCGCTATATGATGCTTGGTAGCAGATAAGCCACAACAACAATCGTCAAAGAAGCAGTGTTTCGGTAATAACATAACATCGGAAACAGCAGATCTCGAATCAAAACAGCCTACGAGATAACACTGAATATTTATCTCGCCTAGTAACAACGCTAGAACCGTTATTTAAGCAAGGGACGTTGTCCCGGGTAGAAAGATGACAACATACCTCGGGGTAGTTCTGGCCAAAAGATTCTGGAAAGTGATAGAGAAAAAAAAGAAAAGATAAGTCCCTTGACACATAAGTACAGTCGCACTTGTCTTTCAATTATGAAGTTTTGCACATGAAGTTACTTCTTACTTGCACCCAAGCGCAATTGCTCAGGCTCTAAAATCTATGTATCTAACTGTAACAATCCAGATATTTATAAGCTTATACTAAAGGCTACACAAGAACACATAATAAAGCAATGACGGTGATACCACAAATGGTTATGACGCGTTAACTAGCATCATGTGCAAGTGACCAGAAGTCACTGCCCGAAAATGTCCCTGCAGTACTTACCTAATAACTCAAGGTTCATTTTGCGTTGGCAACGGCTTTATGACATATATTCACATTATAAGCCTTCAGATTGAGATCTACGTAGACTACCACAATGTCATCAGCATAAACACAGCGAGGTTTTACCAATCTCTCAAAAACTTGGTTCACTTCGACGCCATGTTACCGACTTGACATGGCTTGACTCGACGGCGTCAGTCTAGTTTCTTTCGAGAAAACTAAAGAAAACAAAGAAGAAAAAGTGATCATAATATGGCATCCAAGACGTAATTTTGAAGTTTTTTTTTTCATACAAAAGTAAATTTTTTGCTTTTTTCAAGATTATCGTCTCAATGGAAGACGCTGTCTATATTTTTTGGGTCTTAATTCACAACCTATACAACGCCCTCGGAATTTTGATTGCAAATCTCAAAGGCTATGCTTTTGCTGAATGAATGCGGTGGAAGCGATTTTGGGAACCTTATTATTTTTGGCACCTGCAGTTTGCAAAAGGATGGCCTTCGAGATTAGGTTTTATCAACTGAAGGAACTGTTGTTGAGAATTGAGATGTGAACAATTTTCAGCATAAGGATTAGTGTTTTGGTAATTATATTGCGACTTAGTTGACGAAGAACTTTATAAGTGGTACCCAAATTGTTAGCCCAGCGACAATTCTTTCGGAGCAACAAGACAAAATGTCGATCTCGAAGGCCATGTTGGCTCACGTCATGTTCGCCATGTTTTGGATACTTATTCGCTTGCAGCGGCAACGTAGCGCGCGATATTTTAATCACTATTTGCTGTTTAACAGCTTGTTTCTATGTGAACTCTTTTATCAGTTAAGTTATGACCTAAAAAAGAAATTCACTCCCTCCACTACAGTGAAGATGGAAGCCAGCGAAGCTGCACTATGGTGTGGTGAATATTGCTATAGTGCATTTATATATTATCATTATTGACTATATTGAGCGTCTTTGGCATGTTCGTCAAAGAGCAAGGACACCGGTGTCTTGTTTTCGCCCGGCGCGATGGACAAATAGTGCGTTTGCTGCGCCACAGCGTTCATAACCGCGGCACACTGCACGGCATCATCAGGATCCTTACGTCAGGATTGTGGAAGATGTGGTTAAACGAGCGTCCGTCCCATAGCGAGCCCAAAGAGCAACTGCTGATAACAGCGCTAGCGCTATCTCTACGTCACGAGACAAAGGGGCACAACGATTGGTGGGACGTGTCGCAGCCGAGTATCGCGACACTTGTGAAAGAGGCATCGGCGGCGGCGAGGGGTATTGACCCTTTTCTCGGAGCAGTTTTCTTTAGAGGAACGAGATGGCGCCTTCGGCGGGGCGCCATACGTTGCCTCAGCGAATGCGCACGAATATGAAACCACTACTGCTTCTGCCCTGCTACTGTTCGATCAGCTATCGGAAATGCCAGTGGGTGTTCGCTAATGCACTGTGCCCAATTCATGCTGCAAAATGTGTAACGATAAAGGGAAGACGTGCGCGGTAGTTTGCTGCAAAAATATTGATTCGCATATTAAACGGAATCAACCTGTGTCACCGCTGCTACATAAGGACAGCCTGTGTTGCCGGCCCTTCGCGATGCTGGCTTTCCTCGAGGATAAAAAAAGATAATTCATCCGCCAGCGCTGTATTGCTAACCTACAAAGAAAGGACTTCAACTTCGCAACCTCGGCACTTAAGAGTGAGTACCGCTCGTTACAAAAGGAAGTAACGCCACTTACTGGCATAGTAAGTTTCTTGCATGTTATTTACACATCTACCCCTACTCGCACGAAAACTTACACCAGCCTGAACGCCAACGTATCAGTTATAAGTGAATGGGCGCACATTTGAATCAATGTGTCGAAGCATGAGTGACGGTGACTACACCGACAAGACACGAATGTTGGAAGCTGAACGTTTCGTGAGGGGTCCACAGAGTAAGCGAGGGACTAGCGATAATACGCCTTTGCTACAAGCTACCACAAAGTACAGAACATTTGCATTGCAAGCTTTGTGCGCCGCAAGAACAAATCCATCGCAGCAGAGCACACCCGTGAGTGATTAGGCTGAAAATAAACAATCAAATAGTGGCAGCACCGAGGAACTTTACGGAGTCAGAAACATGACAAGCCGCTGCTTCAAAATGTTTGCCAAATAAAGAACGAGCACACTGATCCTGATCATTTAATTAATAAGCAGAAAATTTGTACAGGTTGGAATACATTTTTAGCCCCGCTTTTAGTACAAGCGTCCTATTTACGCTGCTCGCGCCGTTTCGACAAGGCGTAATGAGCTCTGAAAGCATTTACATGTCCTCTAAAACTGTGGCCAAAGCTTCGTGTCGTCCACACAGTCACCGTCTGCGATAAGTACAAACTGGGCTCGCACTGTGAATCCAACCAGTCAGCGCTGCAACTGCTGCTGTAAATATTATCTGTAAATAGTTTCTCGTTTAACCGACTCATCCATCGCGTAACATTGTGGTGGAGGTGGAACGTTCCCTGTCCTTGCCACAGAGCTCCGAAGTGGCCGCACCGTTGTCTTCTCAGCCATGGCTTTCGATGGAACCACCTCATCGCACCTACACATGAGGCGCCTACCACAATGTACGTTACGGTTCCTAGTCTCCGTGATCCTGGGACATTCTCCGCCCAACATGGTCTTGACGTTGACAACTGGCCCAACATGTATGAGTGTTAGCCAAAGCCACCACTGGGACCCTACCATCATGCTTGTCTATGTGATCTTTTATCTGGACAGGACACCGCGTGTCTGGTTTCACACCCATGAGGCCGAGCTCTCCAGCTGGGACATTTTCAAAGAGAGGCTTCGTGACCTATTTGGCAACCCGTCAGGTCGCCAACAGGCTGAGCGAAAAGAGCTTGCCACCCGTGTCCAGTCATTGACCGAATTGTATGTTTCCTACACACAGGAAGTGCTCGCGCTTTGCCGGAAAGTCGACGAGCAAATGACCGAGGTTGACAAGGTGGGCCATATACTAAAAGGAGTCACGGACAACGCCTTCCATTTTCTCGTCTATAACGACATTTCTACTGTCGAAGCCATCGTCAAAGAATGCCGCTGCTTCGAGGTAGCCAAAAGCCGCCGTGTCGTCCCGCAGTTTTCCTGGCTCCCAAACACACCTGCCACGTCCTCTTGCTCCGATCTTACCGCCGCACCACCATTTCAAAAGACCATCACGCGTATTGTTCGCCGAGAGCTTGAAGCAGCCGAATCCGGCCCTACTTTACCCACGACCACTTGATGGTACCTTTGATCAAGCGCCCCCAACCATTTCCTTTATTCAAGCAGTTGTGTGGCAAGAAATTGCAAACCTTGGCATCCCTACCGCATGCTCCGTCTCCCGACCTGATTCGAGCCCCATTTCCCATGGCCTCCACTTGCAATGACCAGTATTTCGCTCCCAGACCACACAATCCTGCTGAATGGCGAACCCAAGATGACAAACCAATATGCTTGCACTGCCACCGAGTTGGTCATAGATCTCGCCACTGCCGCACCCCCTGGATGCCACCATACTGGAGCTCATTCTCTGCTGCTCGCCCATACACAGATGCTCACCGTTACTCACCTCGCCGTCCGTACCCTACTTCTGATGACCCTGACAGCCGCTTCTCCGGGCGATCGCCGTCGCCTCAACGCCGTCGCTCCCCGTCACCCCAACCTCGCCACTTTTCCTCGCCAAACCGCCAGACGAAAAACTAGGCCATGCAGCTCTTGGAGGTAGTGCTGCATCCCGTTCGTCCTGTCCAAATCCTCCGTTGATGCTCCTCACGAACACGAACCTAATTGAAGTAGACGTAGATGGTGTCCCGTTGACGGCATTGATTGATACTGGAGCCCAAGTGTCCATAATGAGCGCTACCCTATGTCGTCGCCTCAAAAAAGTTCTTACGCCTGCCATACACGTCGCCGATGGCGCCGCTGTTGCCGTCAGTGCACTGCACGAATAGGAATTGCTGGTCGCCAAGTTCCAGTCCTGTTCACCGTGCTGACCAGTTGCCCTCATGAGTCAATCTTTGGGCTCAACTTTGACGACGCATTCTGCCCTCATCGACTGTTCCACCGGTACGCTGCACCTCGAGCTTCCTCTTCTTTCAGACATTCGCCCCGAACAACCGAACACCCTCTGCACTACAGCATTTGTTTGCTTACCTCCAAAAGCTTTAGCCTTCGTCGAATTGGCCTCAACGGCAACTGTGCCTGATGGCGACTGTGTCGTCGCACTTATTCTTGATGTCCTCCTGGCACGCGACATCTCTGTGCCACACTCCGTCGTTACCTTTACCGCTAATCAAATGTGTCTCCCCGTTATCAATTTTGGCTTGACGAAGCAAGTGTTACCTGAAGGCATAGCGGTGGCCACACTCCGGTCAGTGACAGACGACTACGTCACTGCTTTTGCAGCCGACACGTCTCCAGATCCTACTGATGACCCGCAGGATGCCTTGAACCTCAACGGCCCATTACGTCCCATGGTCGCTCCAGACCTCGCACCTGACCAAGCAGCCGCCCTACATCGCCTTTTGCTTTCCTACCACGACATATCTGACACTGACAATCGACCACTTGGTCAGACGTCCTTTGTTAAGCATCAGATAAATACTGGTGATGCTGTTCCCATTCACCGCCGACCGTATCGCGTGTCCATGGCAGAGCAGCAAGTTATTCAGCAGTTATTCAGCAAGTTATTCACCATTCCTTGTGATACCTGAACACCTTCGCTCGGCTGTTCTCCACGAACTTCACGACCTTCTCACTGCCGGTCACCTCGGTGTGTCACATACCTACGACCAGATCCGCCGACGCTTCTTTTGGCCAGGGCTTGCTTGCTCCGTTCAAAGATGCGTAGCAGTGTGTGAGAAATGCCAGCGATGCAAGACACCATCGACGCTTCCTGTCGGTTACCTTCAACTACTCCACATTCCCACGGAGCCATTCTTTTCTTTCGGGTTGGTTTGGACTTACTGCGCCCTTTTCCTCTATCTACCTCTGGGAACAGGTGGATCGCTGTGGCCACGGATTACGCCACGCACTATGCCATCACCCGAGCGCTTCCTACAAGCTCTACCACAGATGTTGCCGATTTTCTTCTATGCGACATTTTATTACATGGAGCTCTATGACAACTTCTCACAGACTGTGGCCGGACATTCCTATCAAAAGTTATCGCAGACATCCTGCAGTCCTGTGCAACGAGGCACAAGCTATCCATGTCATACCACCCGCAACCAAATGGCCTCACGGAGCATCTGAATCACACTCTCACAGACATGCTTGCGAAGTATGTCTCTTCAGACCACACTGACTGGGACCTCGCTCTACCGTTTGTCACGTTTGCGTATAATTCCTTGCGACGCGACACAGTCGGTTATTCCCCATTTTCCCTTCTGTTTGGCCGAGAACCAGCACTGCCCTTCGACACCACCCTCCCTGTTCACGCGGCACCGACCAGTGAATATGCACTTGACGCCATTGCTCGCGCCGCCCACGCAAGGGAAATTGCCCGTGACCGCCTTCTGAACTCCCAAGAGAGTCAAAGGCGTTTGTACGACCGGCGACACCGAGACGTGCACTTCCCGCCTGGTTCTTTGGCGCTTCTGTGGTCCGTCGCGTCAGGTCGGCCTGTCAGAAAAACTGTTGTCTTCCTACACAGGCCCATACCGAGTGCTTCGTGCCATGACTCCCGTCACCTACGAAATCGCCCGTGACGCCCCATCTGCTTCCCAGTCCAGTGATATCGTGTACGTTACACGAATGAAGAAATATCTCCCTCCCTGTAATGACTTTTAGACGTTCCGAGACGTTGCTTCTGCCGCCGGGGGATTGTGCTACACGCGTATTGTATTTGGTCGTTTGAACGAGGCATGTGGGTGCCATCACTCAAGCGAAGAGGAGGAAGTACAAACTGGGCTCGCGCTGTGAATCCAACCGGTCAGCGCTGCAACCGCTGCTGTACATATAATCTGTAAATAGTTTCTCGTTTAATTGACTCGTCCTTCGCGTAACAATATTGTCCTAAATAAAAGACGAACTGTCCCAGCCTGCATGTGGAGGCCTCTGTGCTTTGTGCATTGCTAAATAAAACGAATACAAGGTGGAAAAGAGTTGGCACACAATTTTATTTTAATTCTTATGAGTGCACGTTGAGTTTTCCAGCACTAGAGTAATTTCGACATAACGCTTGGTCATGCTGGAGACCAGTTTTGGAGCATTAACAAGAAGAAGCAAACCTAAAACACACTTTGGTTTTGCCTTTGCAACGAAGAAATTATGAATCACTTTCAATGCTTTTGCCACAACACTCGCCACAGAAATTTACACTCCACCTAACTTCAGTCAATAACACGTCCTCTCAACCATGGAAGCGCATCATACAGTCTGCTTCGTTGCGAGCACATTGTGTCCCATGGTCATAGGCATCATAGCACACGCAAACCCAAAAACGTGATGGGAAATTCATAAGCCAACCTTGCTTCACTACCTACATAGCACACAGTGCAGGCTGAGAACCACTCCTATTTCAGAACAGTTAACGGAACAGCTAATTGAGGTACCTAAATAATGTTACGAATTCACTCTTAACAATGTTACCATAGATGTAGGGTTCAGCATCTTCAGTTATGATGAATAAATAATGATGAAAAAAAAAGTGTACCATAGTGATTTCTGAGAATTAATGTTTCTTTGTGTATAAGAGTATTGTGGATAGTATTGATGGTACAGGGAAAAAAATAAAAATGTGCGGCAGATCTCATTGCAAGTGAAGGTGGTGCACATTAAAAAAAAATTTACATTTGTTAATCAAGGAAGCACTTTAATAAATTTGGAATTGCTACTCCAGATTGCATATTTTAAAGTTTTAACCCTTCAAGTGCCAGTAAAAAATCTGAAAAAGCTTTTAGAAAATTAAATTTTCTTTAATTGCTCATCTGGATAGCAAAGTTGTTGCAGATGCAAAACATTTTTATGCATGTACTAACAGGAGGTCCCCCTGACAGTTTTTACTTTGGGGCCTCCTTCTGTATTACTATTACTTTGTAACTGTATTAATGTATAATAATAAATTATTGAAAAATGATTGATTGATTGAATGGGGATAGTCATTTCACAACTTCTGTCTGAAAATATGAAACAGTGAGAACCATGTATATATTGACTAGAAATGTCAGTATAATTGACAGGGGTTCAGCTCCATTGCAACCGCTCGATGCTACAGGTACATTTTGGAGCAAGCATTTGTTGAGAGACTTGCAAATGTGAAAAGTCAAAGTTCTCGAACAGTGGCTGTGCAGGATTAGAACTTTGCTTTCCTATGATGGATCTCAAAACATGGGACAAGGCAAAGTTCTAAACAACACTATTTACACCAGAAGCATGTTAATTTGCGGACTTTATTGCCAGTGTTGCTTGAACCTTTGCAGCAGACAATGCACTGCCTTGTTTGACGTTCTTTGCTTGCTGTAGATGGGATAAAGTCCGTAAAGTGCCGTGCCGTCAGACAAGTAAGCCCTGCTTCTGAAAAATGTGCATGTTTGAGGGGGCAGCAACTGGCAGCTGCCATTTCTTAAATCTCTGCTGGACGAACAGAGTTCGTAGGTGCCTTAATGGCCAAAGAGGTAACTTGCCAGAGCATCAAAATAAATTGGACAAGACCGGCCCATTACTGGAACTTAGAAAAGAGTGCCCAAAGACATGGACGAGAGAGATTCGTCCTAGGCACTTTTTGCGAAAAGAATTGTCTCCAAGTGAGCTTATCCACGGCACTTAAAGGGTTAATGAAGTGATTACTCATAAATAAGCTGTGATTATGAAAAAGACAAGAGAAAATTCAAAGTTGCTTGTGACCAATGTCTGTCGACAAAGACTTGTCAATACTACCTTAATAGTTTAGGTGTATTGTGTGCGATCAATCTTACAAATAGGGATGCCCCTCACCAGAGTTAACATATCACTGATGGCACAATGCTCATTACCACCATTTAAGGTTACACCTCTTTAACTAATTCGCAAAACATAAATACGAGTGGCAGTCACACATGGTCTGCGATAAGCATATTTTCGCCACAACCATTGTGTTAGTTAGAGAAGCAGTGTTACCACTTTTGATAAAAGCAACGCAGGGATGTAAAATTGTCCCCAATAAAAAGCAACATGCTATAAGACAAATTCAGATGGCATTTTTCGTTCCACATACCAAAGAAAAAAATTTTTAATTTTTATGTGAATGATCAGATGCAAGAGAATAAAAAGAAGAAAAAGTAAGAGTTTATGTAAATCATGTCAGCACAGACAGAAAACAAGAAAATGCTCTTCCAGGCAATAACAGAAGAAAAATACACCAAATTTGTAAAAGATGAAAGTGAGAAATGCAGAACCCTACAAATAGGAAAATTCCTGATGGTAAAGCTTTCCTTTCCCTGAATTTTCTTGAGACCATAGTCACGGATTAGACACACACTGCATTATCTATGCTGCAGAAGTTGCACTTTAACTTTACTGTGAGGAAGGCTCCACACAGTTCAGGAGACATATATCCTTGTTGCAGGTTTGGTACCCAAGTTGGACGATCTTCTTCACATTTTGTTTGTAAGAGCCTGCTGTGTGAGTAACCACATAACACAAACGTCGTACTTTCCAGGGTTTCGTAGGCTGTACGCACAATATTACACATGCACACACGCACACGTACAACGTGTTACGAGACGGAGAGCTGAAAGTTCATGCTGAATAAGGGGTAAGGACAAACCTTGAACGACACACCGGAGAAGCATATAAGAGCGACATGATGTGCATGATATCAACGAATGATCTTATGGGCATGAAGTTGTACTTATACCTCAATTTTTTTTTTCTTTTGATGACTGCAGTTGCCAGTCAAGCAAACTGCCGTGTGTTTTCTGTACAACATGTTAAGTGGTTATATATTAGACACAAGCTCCATGAAAGAGCCAAACCTCGTATAACAGATACAACAAGGCCTTTCACGCTTGACGTAAAGGCTTTAGTATCTACGCAATTCTCTTTACTAAAACTTACCTATTATTACCAGCTCGTGCACAAACACAGATATTCCTACACATTCGTTTCCTTTCCAAATAAAAGAAAGTGCGTATTATTTAAATAGTCGTGCATACTAATAGACATAATGTGCAGGGCATCTTTCCTCAGTTGTGCCAACTTGCATGGTGGTTATCCAGATCTCCTCTATCTAACCATAGCTACAACCTAGATATTTTTGGTAGTGGATGGGCTTTTATGCTAGACAACTGTACATCACAATCTGTGTCAACTTATCAGAACTGCAGTCATTCAAAGCTGGCTTGTACTTATAATAATTGTGCAAACCATGCTGCGAATACCAAAGGTAATGTTTTAAAGCCGAACTGATAGTGCAGACAAGAAATTGTCTTGCAAGCATGTATAAGTTGAAACTGTTGATCAATCCCACATTATACAAGATTTCATACAGTGCCGACAAGTACAATGTACAGTTTGAACTCGAGTGGCTATGTCGTGCAAAAAATGTACATATCCAATGTAAAGCAAGATGGTATAAAATAACCAATGCTACAGCAGAACGACAAGGAATAAAAAAAAATGATGACAGGCAAAAACAAAGGGCCCCACACCACAGTGACCCCACGGTTATGTAATTGCATCACGTGCATCCTTGGAATAAGTTATAGCCGCGGCTCAAATCACAGTATTCATAGAAACATCCTGAAGTACGATGCAGGGAGCCTCCCCTATGAGTGGGGCACATCTGTTGCAGCCACAGCGAGTTGGCCAACCCTGCCTCTACTAAAGCGTCTAGTAGCGACACATTGCTAACGCTTGAATTAAAAACATTCAATATGAATGTGATATGATAACACTTATGTATAAATGCTGTACAAGCACACACATAAAATCAGGGTGAGCCTTGTGACCTTCAAAGCTATGTAAAACTTGATCACAAAAAGATGCAAAGAAAAAAGAAAAGCTCTGCTTCTGTACTTTGCATTGTCTTAAAAGTGACTAGCATGCAAACGTCACGCTCAGAGCTTTGAACCATGAACTTTTTAAAAGTAAAGTTGTTCGCTCTAAGGACCACAAAGTGGTGCCCTTGTTGAAGGAGAATTAATTAATACTACATAAAGGAGAAAAGGACTTCTAGATGGAGTACTGAACTTGCATAACTGCACCTTGCCTCTTCCAACAAAGACACCAGAAGGAGAGAATAGAAAGAAAGTTAGAAGTAATCACTAAACAAGCTGTTTCCAGCTTCCTAGATTCATGCTGCCAAAAAGTCGTAAAGCCCTTCAACAAACAACACAAATGGTTCTATGCACAAATACCTGCAGACAATGGGATGGCTGGCTTCAAGTTCTGAAAAAAAGAGAAGCATATCTTGGGATAGTAAAAGAAGAGGAAAAAAAAACAAGAACTTCTTTCGAGCCGTGTTTGCACATCCCGTACCAATACCGATAGCACACCTTTGGCTCACTCTTCTTCGGTCAGCAACACTGTTATGTTGAAACCCAGCACTTCATTGTTCATCAGTCCATAAAGTCATGACACGCCAGTCGTTGCACCCTTGGATCAGACGTGCTATCTTGCATGCAGAGGTCTGTAGGTCCTATGTCCTTGAGGTTTGTTGCTAGAGGAAGAATCGACCCGCGACTCCTCACTTGTTCTTGCCGGCAAATTCGTGCAAAATATCTCTGGCCATTTGCAAGTCATTCCGTGCGATCCCCAGAGCACGAATTACAGCGTCCTGTGCGTAGCCCTCTGACGTGAGCTCCGATATGTAGTCCATATGAAGATTCTCGTAGCTCACTCGGTCATTTTCCTTGTTTTCCAGGGCACTTGTGCCAAGAGGTCTCAACATTCGTAGCCTGCAGGAAGGGGCCAACAGCAACCCAAAAATATTTTTCAGTTGCATGATGTGACAGCATAGCGAAAAAAGTCAAGCAATTCAAATGTAGGTTACACTTTCAGAATAGAAAATAGGTGACTACAGAGTTATGTCTCAGGATGCCTAGCATAATAATAACTATACTTCTGTAATAAGATAATAAATTTTGCATCAGAAAATTTTATTTCTTAGACCTCTCGGAGGTGTTTTGTGAATGAACTTTGGTTCACATTCTTATGCCACATAATGGACATAGAAAAAGCTAAACACATGGAATCATTTACTACAGAATGGGAGGAAGTAGTCCTTATCATCACCACTACAAATGTAAAAACAATTTAAATTTTGGATTGAACATCTCAAAACTGTACAGCAGGTTATGAGGGAAGCCGTATTGAAGGGCTCTGTATTAATTTTAACCACCCAAGGTCCCTTAAAAAGCACCTACGTAAATAGAGTACATGAGCGTGTTTGCATTTTGCCACCATAAAAATGTGGCCATGTCAGTTAGGAATCAAATCCGTGACCTTGTGCACAGCAGCCGATTAGATACTGAGCCATCATCTTTAAAACAAATAAGCTGGAAGAAGCATGCCCAGCATAACCTGTTTACCGTGGTATGTCCTTAGGTGCACTCCTTGTCTTGTGGTTGCAACTGTGCACTTCCCATTAAGAGAATAACTTCAGCATCTTGCTAATTAATATTTTACTGTATGTCAGCACAAAACAGAGAGAGATAAGACAGTACCAGCTCACCCAAACAACCACCCTGCCTATTAAATTGCATACTTTGCCAATTCAATCCGTGAGTGCAGCAACACTAGTGTAAAATGCATAATCAGAATAAATGAAGCAAACCGAGCTTCCAGACTGCTACCAAGAGAAGGCTTTTTGCACTTAACCAACATCAAACTATACACGAGACTGAGCAATGTGATGTCAATAAAAAATCTTCACAACCAATAAGGGCGTACCTCTTCTCAATTTTCTGACTATTCCCCACAGATCCATTGGTTGATCCAGGGAGGGGTGAACACAGCAGGGAGTCCAACGAGGACGACTCTGTTTGGCGAGGGACGGGAATTGCAGCTGCGAAGAAGAAAAAGAAATGGTTACGCAATGTACCACGCATAATTTTCAATAGATAAGGTCCAAAAATTGCAGAAAGATCAGACAAAATGAATGTGTAAGAGCACATATATAACGAAATTATTAAGTAAAGTAAAAACAGAGGTACGGCACTTGCGTGAAAGCCAGTATAATGCTACAAAGAGCTTTTGACAATGAAAAAAATGAAAAATATATATCAATGTTCAAATTATAATGGTAACTGAAGACATGTGAAATAGGAAGGTAGCTGTGGGCCTAAACATTGTAGTGCAGCTTTACATGTGGACCACGCCACCAATGCGCACATATGCACAGCTACTGCCCGCATGTGCGCAGGCAACACAATAAGCGTTCTAAACAGAGGTCAGCTGCGTGCACTCTGGGACAGTTACTAATGCGTAGATGTTACCCTGTGAGCAAACATCACAATTATGAACAGCACAGTTGGACCTCTCTGTGTCATTCACCAATTTATGTTTCATCTGCACTATCACTTCCTCCTAGATGTGCACTTCATCATGCGCATGCGCTTTTGTATTTTCTTCAGCACGCAAATTGGTCGGCCCTCCCACAACAAGCAAAGGACTCATGGTTGAGCTCACAGTATGCTGAACCACCGGGGAAGCAGTACATTTCACATTATATTTGGGGAACAATTTCTAATTTTACAATGAAATCAAATACAGTGTGTACACTGTGCTCAATGTGTCCTTCCTCGCATATGTAAAACACTGAATATTTGAATACATATATGCAGATATAATACATGAAAACATATGAATTTTACAGCAGCAGGGACACTTGAAGTGGCTCTGGTGCTTAGGTTGTCAAAATGTTTAAATGCAGTTGCCAGATTAATGGCGAGAAAAGTCTAACAATCTTTTCCTGATCAAATTAATACAGCAAAGCCGTGATGATAATAGTTTATACGAATTTCTAGATATAGTTTCACCGTTTTCTTAAGTCGTGCCTTGTATACCGAGGATGTTAACTGTGACAGTCCAGTGACAGCCTGGCTAAGCATCGTATGAATTTCACAAAACATACAAGTATATACAGGGTGTTTCAGCGAACACTTTCAAAATTTATTTAAGGTTGCCTGTGGCAGATAGCCCATTTCTAGTTAATGAGCTGGTCTACTCGAAGAGGCGGACATCACTTGCACAAAAAATTGAAATGCATAATTGACTAATTAACAAAAATTCACTAATTAGCTTTTTAAATAATTACCTGATGGCCCATATTGCAATTTACAAATTGTAGCCATGGAGTTCGCGAGCCTGATCCACTTAGAAATTATTCTCAGGATGACACCAGTTTCGAGATATCAATTCCCGAACTTTGCGAAGAAATGCATTGTCGTTCCAGTTAATTTTGAGCATCAATGCATGAACGACGTTTTGTTAAGAACCTAACTGGAACGCCAATGCATTTCTCTGCAAAGTTCTGGAATTAATATCTCGAAACTGGTGTCATCCCGAGAATTCGTTCCAAGTGGATCCGCCTTGCGAACTCCACGGCTACAATTTGTAAATTGCAATATCGGCCATCAGGCAATTAGTTAAAAACTTAATTAGTGAATTTCTGTTATTTCATTATGCATTTCAATTTTTTGTGCAAGTAATGTCCACCTCTTCGAGTAGACCATCTCATCAATTAGAATTGTGCTATCTGCCACAGGCAACCTTAAATAAATTTTGAAAGTGTTCGCTGAAACACCCTGTATAGCATAGCTTCAGTGGCTTCGAGATGTCTTTTTTTTTTTTTGTAATCAAGGTTTTTTTTTTTTTGTTATCACACATGAAGTTTGCTTTATATGGTTAGCATGGCCGAGCATAGAAAATGTTGTCTAACAAAGACAACAAAATAATTTCTGATCTATCATTTCCCTGTAAATGGCACTACCAAAGGTAAAAGGGTTCTTAATTAGCAAGGTTGCAAAATGTCTTGGGCGCAGAGATACAAAATGAAAGAAAATGCTGGGATGAGCTTGACTCATCTGTGTACTGCATTTGGGTTAAAAAAAAAGAGAGAGTATAGACAATGACAATGAATGATTGATTTGAAGGGCTTAATTAACATCCCGTAGCAGCACTGGAGCTGTGAGAGATACGGTAGTAGAGGCTTCCAGATTAATTTTGACCTCCTGAGTTCTTAATGTAAATCTGAGTAGACCAGTGTTTTTGAACTTGGTCCCATTCAAATGTGGCCACTGTGGCCAGGCATCAAACTCATGACCACGTGATCAGCAGTAGAATGCCACAGCCACTGAGCCACCATGGGGTTAGAAATGATTAAGGAACCCACACTCTTCGTCTATATGGAAAGGGTTAAAAGAATTCTTCGCAAATGTATGCCAATCCGAGCAACTGACACATCAAAGATAGCGAAGCTATGTAAGCAAGTTATCGCACCCAGTGGAAGTACTAGGGTCTGTTTGCTGGCAGTTCTTAAGATCATTCATCACTGACCCCCTGGTCATATGGCTGCTTCATGGCTCACAAGCAGGCTGCGTCTTTGGCTACTCTTTGCTGTACATTTGATACTGACCAAGCTATCAGCTTCCTCTGCCAGAGTTGTACAAACTCTAAGCTGACTTCCAATGCGGGGCCGGTAAAATGCGATTTGTGAAACAAAAATTACAAATGACTGGCCCAAAAAAATTCACCGACGATTACGATACTCCCTAATGCGAAATTCGAATGCAGCTGTATATGTTTTTATTTCGCGATATATTGGCTGGCACGGACAATCTGCCTCGTGTGGCACGTTGCAAATGGAGCGAAGTGTGGCGCGACTGCCTCGCTAATCAGGAGATCGCGAGAAGAAGCGCGTGAATGACGCTTGGACGCAATTCACGTCAGCCGCTGCAGACAATCTCCGCTCATGTAGCGCTTTGTTTCCATACAGACGACGTGCGCTACTCTGGCGCCATCTCGTAGCCATTGTCGTTGCAAAACCCCTCATGTGCGGTACTACGCTTTACTTCTCGCGCTCTCGCCATACCCTCCTCCACTTTCCGCTTTATGGTTCCGCTGCACCCTCCTCCTCACACTCTATTCACTCTCCTCGCTTTTTTTTTTCATCCCCTGCTGCTCTTCGCGTTCGCTCTTAGCTTTCGCTGTGCTCGTTTGCCGCAGGAACGGGCGTCTAAGAGCTGCACTCTAGAAACATGCAAGAAAGTTGTTATCTATTCCAGTGAGTTACTTACTATACAGGTGGTAACTTTTGTTTTGTAATAATCGATAATTATGTTTCAAAGCAAAAATTCGGGACTCAGATGCAGGTTGAATTACTGGCTGACATCAAGCATGCCAGTGGGTCACCATTGTACAAAAATGTCTACAAAACTCCCCTTCACAGCTTCGCTTTAGAAACTGTTGCAGGGCCCTTTCAAAGTTGAATGTTTTGTCACTGTTCACTGACCATGCCCAGCAGCAGCACTGAGTTCCGTGTTGGCGTAGCTGGGCTCCTCAAACAGCTCGGCCAGCTCGGCGTAGTGGACGCTTGGCGCTGGTAGTGGAGAGGGTGCCCTCTGCAGGGGCAAGCTGTTGCCGCCACCAGGCCACGTTCCATTGTTGTTGGGCGGTGATGGAGCCAAAGTGACGATGGTAGGGGGGAAGGAGGAGGAGGGACGGGGACCCAGGCAGCAGCCGGAGCTTGAGCTGGAAGCCGAGCCAGGGTTGGAGCTTGAGCCGGAACATGAGCTTCTGGCAAAGAGGCCTGTGTCATGCTGCACTTCAGAGTATGTCACGCTGGTGCCTGGAAGCAATGCAGGAAGCCGTGGGGGTGAGCGTCTTCTGTTTGTAAGAGCCTACAGTGGCATGGCACATTTCACTTAACCAAGTGAGTTTGGAAAGCCGCAAAGTCAAGGAAGCTTCATAAAAGCAAACCATGTGAGTTTCTTTTTCTGAGAAAAAGCATGCACTTTCAACGGGAGAAAAAGCTTCACAGTTGATAAAAACTTCTTCTGGTCAAGAGACTGAACCCAGAGCAACCTTAAACAGAAATCCACAGAAATTGTTTGTTTTAATCAATGCTCTAGTGCTCCGAGTTGTTGATTATAATTAGCCATGACATTGCCAACTGCTAGCCTCCTAGTAAGCTCTATTGGTAGAGCAACAGCCCTGATCAGGCACCAGAGTTTTCAAATAGATATTTTTTAAAATCTAGCTGCATCTTGGAACAAAGCAAGAAATGTGAAAAACGAAAGTGACTGGTTAATAAATTTTCTTGAACAAGATGCCATGGACCACCTCTTGTCCCAAGCAGTACGAATATCACTGTAGTCACTATTTTCAATGCAAAAGAGAACAACAAATTCTTAGCATGATAGGCCTTTTTAGAAAAGCAACTCTGTGGTTCTTATTATGAGAATGGTGAATTGAGCTATTTCGTATTGATTAATAATTACTACAGTGCAAACTATGAAGACAAAGGGGAGACACAAAACAAAAGCGTATGGTCCTGTCGTTTAGTGTCTCCCCTTCGTCTTTGTTCTTTGTGCTGTAATGATTATGCGGTTATTATACTCACCGGAATTCTCGGGTGAACTTTGAGGTGTACTGGAGGTTCGAGAAGGCGCTCCCCCGTTGACATACTCATCTGTCCCAGGCCTAAACAGGGTTTGGTGCCTGAGAATAGAAGATGAAATGTCATTGGCAAATGTGTGCAACTGGAGAATGGATTTTAACATAATTAAGCAAAAAAGAAGTACAATATAAAGGAAGACAACACAGCATGTGCTAACATTTAACTAAGTTCATTTAGAACAAACCAGGAGCTCAATAAATCTTGCTTTTGGTTTAGTTGGTTCACAATGTCTAATGAAAAATGCAGTGCAACACAAAGACAAGAAGGAAGAGACATGGATTGTGGCAAACTTTCAACTGTTTTATGTCTGTCAAAATCTGTCAGTTTAAGCAAGTTTCAACACATGCACACATTCCACACAGTTGATATCTCTGCCTTCTCATCTTTGTGTAATGTTGCATTTATCTCTAAGCAGAACCACAAGATATGTTGAAACTATGTAAGATGGTATTAGTGACGGGAATATAAGGAGGTCAATAAGTATACATAAACTATAATAGTATGTCCAGGCAGGAGGCTTAGGATCTTGAGTCCTGCTATCAAAGTATGCTTAGTACGCTTACGCTTGTTTACGTAGCAATGTCACGTCTTTCTACCAGATAATCACGCACAGAAGGTGTTCTCATTTACACTGTTTCCCTATTCATCCATCAGTTTAATATCATGCCTATTCTGAAGAAGAGTCAGCTCATTCAGCAGTTCTAAACCAATGACACAGCAGGACTTCCTCCTTAGAAAGCTTCCATGCTGCGAGAATGCGACATTCTGCTGTCTACGCAATGGCACAGCAGTCATGCATGCCTTCACTTTAATACACTAATGAGTCAATGGACTCCATCTGCTGCATTTATGACATTTGTGAGCCAGCCTATACAGTGGAATCTCGTTGATACGATTCTGCACAGTACATTTTTCGGGATAACACGCTTCTTTTTCTTTTCCCGATAATACGATTTGGTTGGATAATACATTGGATGATACGATTTATGGATGATACGTTTTATTTTCTGCTTCCCGTGAAGATCGTATAAACGAGATTCTACTGTGTGTGCGCACGTAACAAACATATCCAAGACTACACACATTATGATATGCCCAGATTGCAGGGCGTTGCAGTATGGTTGCTACTATCATTGAACAGATTCTCCTAAGCAGGGCTCCAGCTTACCGGAATGCCATTTACAACAGCTCACTGCAATACCTTCTGAGAGGCAAGATAGTAAGATTGAATTTAGGCAGCTCACCAAACATCACATAGGACCTGCCTTCTTTTTGTTCTTTTTGAATACATTTTTTTTCTCTCTCTCTATTCTTCACAATCGAATGGCCTCAGTGCTCCAGCTTCAGAAGTGCTGTTACCTTGGTGAAGTGCCAGGTGACTGGCCAGGAGTGTTGGTGGGTGATGCTCTGCGTGGTGGCACAGGAGGTGGTGCTGTAGTCGCAATGCGACGTGCCACCATGGGGGATGAATGTGGTGACACCAGAGGAGAACGGCTACATGACTGCAAGTGAAAGAATTAAAGATGAATAGGGTGTTGTAGCCCTGCTCTGTAAAGGAAGTACAGAAAACAGGAAACGAACAAAAAGGAATGTTGACTGACTGCAAAAGTTAGGGTCCTGGCTTCTCAGGTTACCTGGTCACTATGGACTGGTGCTGCCCTCTTTGTCTTTTCTCACATGAGGTGGCTAATACTATGTGAAAATTGTTCCTAGGAATGCAACAACCTGTTTGCTAAGTTTAACGAAGTAATTACTGAATATGTTCTTCATTAGCTCGTCTTGTGGCGGAAGATTTGTGGTTTCAAGCTATGAGAGCAGAGCTATGCATAAAATTCTTTCTAGCCCTCTCTGCTTACTCAGTGTTCTCTTGCAAAATTTATAAGTAAGCTTTGTGGACATTTATCATATATGAGTAGCAAACACACTTATTTTCGCAAATTGCAGCTTGCCAATACATGTACCATAAAGGATTGAACAAACAGCAGCAGCTGAAAGCACATATGTAACCGAATAGTATAATTAGATTATTATGCTTTCTGTAGTGGTTCTTATTGCATACTCTTGCATAGCCATTAAGATTTAATGAATGTGATGGCACCACCAAACATAACTGAATGTCCACGCCATCCTACAAAACCAACAGACAATGAAGCAAAAAAAAAGAGCATAGGGGAAGTTAACACTTTTTGTTTTCAAATGACTGATAAATATCTCAATAGCTCCGTTTCTCTTTTCTCAAGTCCCCATATGAATAAATTTTAGAACACACATAGTTATAAAAGCACATAATTTAAGACCAGGATGAAGAACTGAACACCACAAATCCCAGGCTTCAAGTGTCTATTTCCGCAAACTACTCGCTTACACTTATAGAGTAAAAGCGCACTGAAAGGGGAACATTAAAACAATTAAAACAAGTGCAAGTCGCATCTCAATTAAAGTTTTGATGATCAAAACTGCGCCTGATTAAAGTGCTGTGCCACTGCCTTAGGAAGTTCCTAGGCCGTGTCCGCACAGTTCCCATTTAGACTAACTTAATTGGCTGTCCTGTTTTGCCTATGTATTGTTTCTGGCGCAGTGAACAGTTTGACTGTAGGATATAAAGTTTAATATAATCAAAACTGTGCCCGATTAAAGTGCTGTGCCACTGCTTGAGGAAGTTGCTAGGCCATGTCCGCACAGTTCCCATTTAGACTAAATTAATTGGCTGTCCTGTTTTGCCTATGTATTGTTTCTGGCGCAGTGAACATTCCCACATGTCAATAATGTTTGAACTAGTGGAAGTAAAACTAGATTTGATTTTGCCAGGAGGTGGTGTATGGAAACAAGTAATATGTGCAAACACAAAGTGATTATATGCAAACACCCACCCTGCTCCCGTCGGCTGTCTCACTTCTTGGTGAAAGGGCCAGGGCTTGTAATGATGATGTCCACGTGTTCGGATCCTATAATTAGAACCACCACAACCCACTGTGCACAAAACTCAAAATTCCCAAAATTAAAAACACAGAGTGTTTTACTTTCCAACTTCTCACTTTCCTTCTCACTTTCCATTCTGTAAGATTGATATTGATAGCATTGTCGGGCAGTGGTGCAGCCAGGAATTTCTTTACAGGGGAGGGGAGCATCCTGGCACACATAACTTTCTGAAGGGGAAGGGGGGGGGGGGGGGGGGACATGCACCCTTAGATGCACCCATGTTGTCAGGCCAAGATTGCTAGCTAATAGAGACCACAAAATTTATGCCGCTGTGGATGCGAGTCAAAGCCATGTTGAAACACTGATGCATGGCCACTTCCTGAATATGCTTGAGGCACATTCAGCAATGCCTTAAAAACTTTATAGTGTAACATAAATCATGCAAGTTGCTCACAAGGATGGATGAAGAAATCAATATACACTGGATCTTCGCTTCACATAAATTGTTACAATGTGGCCTGCTGGTACTGCATGAATTGGATTGATTTGTGCAGCCAAGAGCAACAGAGTTGCATGTAAAATTTTATCATGTTCACAGTAAAACTAGCTATCTGCACTCCCAAGAAGGAAACTGACTATAGGATGAAGGTGGTGAAAGAAGTGTCAAGCCGGCAAATTTACTAATACTAAGTAAAGTGCAAACTTAAAGGACGATAAAAATTTCAATTTGCATGCCTATATGTAAAAAATGATCATTACAATTGAAAAACTGCACGAGGTTTAAACAAATGAAGATGCATATAAGTCTCAGCAACCTACTGCGGTAAAATGAGATGAGAGGTTTATTGCTGCACTACAACATGCTTACATAACTAACAGCGTGTGAAGTGCATTTTTAGTATGATTGACCATCACTATAATAAAGATGCATACAATATGCAAATACACTTGTTATATCCAATACTATTTGTTAGAAGCATATGTACACTACATGTTGATATCAGCGAACATTTTAGATTTACTTTGTTATATCCGACAATTCACCATATCTGTGTTCGTTTATCAAGGTTCAACTGCAGTGAGAGTTGCTATCAAAAATATTTTCCATGACTTTGTAACAGCCAATATTTGTCCGTGAAACTGAGTGCCCCCAAATGTTTCTAGGTGCTGTGTTTTGTGGCAGTTCTTTTTTCAATCTCTTCCTCTGGTAATCACATCAGAATTTCAGAGGTGCTGTTGACTGCATGACCAACATGCAGCATTCCAGAGAGCTGCATCACAAGCTTACATCTCTGAAAGCTCCATTTTTTTTCCTTTTCTTTTTCAGGAACTTATTATTCTAAAAGCCTATTTTCTTATCCCATTTTTACATGGTGTCATCATTTTTTACAAGTTTCTCTCATTTTGCTCTGTCAGTCAGCCACTCTTCCTTCTGCTTCTTCAAGTTGAAATCTTCCTCAACGTGGTCCCTTTCTTATAGGCTAACTTCATTTCCTTTCTCCATTGAAGTCAATGTCACTGCCTTCTTGCCCATACGTCTCTTGACTCTTGTCATCATGCAATTGAATCTGTCTCATCTTTCCTTCTTGAACCTTTGTTTGACTAGACCCTTCCTTGGACACAGGCATTTTAACTCAGCGTTCCTTGTCCACTTCAGCAAGCTCATTCAGTCAATTGGATCTCCGAAATGCTAGGCTTCTTAATTGTAACCACTGTGGTTCCATACAGCATTACTGACTGAAAAACCAAGATCAGACCATCTAAAAGGGGCAGATGTCATTTGCTTGACAAGGGAAACATAAGTGCGAATACACAATATAAGTTTGCTTCAGTCTTTTAACTAACAATGGCTGATATTTTTTCATGGTATTGACCTTCTTGTCCCCGTGTTCCTTTGACAACTTTTGTACTTGCTTTAATGCTCTTAATTTGCTCGGTCCTCTACCCCACTTACAATTCATTTTTACAGCAGAAAAGAAATGCTCTACATGCATTCTTCCGAACGAGGAAGTACTCCATCGTGGTTTCAGTAAGATACAACACGCCCTAACTAACAGCAGCCAAGACTACAAAGAGCAGTATACCTTTGAGCATTGCTCTGACAGAATATAAATCTGTCATATTTTTTTAAAGTATAGAGCAATGTAAAGCCCAGTGTTACTCCTTGCTTGGTGTTTGAAGTATCCTAGATGGAGCAAACAGACTTGAGGCTCAGTGAATGTAGTACATGAGTGCTGACCCCCTGTAGTACATGAATCTTGTCAATGATGGTTTGAAAAGTTACGCGCAAAAAATATGGTCACCAAAGAAATGAAAAGGACAACATCAGCAACTAAAACAATTCAGAGTTGTCCTTTTTGTTGCTCTTGTATCTGTGTTTTCTACACCTTACTTTCCGAACCATAAATCCTGAACAACTCGCTCCTGCCATTCTAAGTTTGTCATGTACTTAATGTACCTTTTTCCTGCGGCCTGATCTATATCGGACAAACAGATTATTGCCTAAATGTCAGATTAAGAGAGCATAGTAGTTCTCTGAAAGGTATTGCATACTTGCATTTGTCAGTTCATTGCTGTGATTGTGGTTGCAAACCAGTTTTTAAAAACACCACTATTTTGCTTAAACACAGAGATGAAGTGACGAGGTAATTTCTGGAGGCCTTCCATTTCAAAAAGAAAGGTGCCACATGTGTTTGCCGTTTTTATCATTACTCGAGTGTAAGGTTTCTCGGATACATTTAGGTTGAGTGCATGCACGTCTTTTTGTACTAATCATAGCTTCACATGTCACCGTTATGTAAATGATTGTGTACTCAATATAAGATTCTGGGGGAGGGGGATGCCTTTACACCACTTCTTGCTGATGACGTTTTGTTTGCAAATCACATGATGCACCCCTTCAGTCATGAATTATGATTGACTGTCGATAAATGTATGAAATTTACCTAATTTTATACCAAGGTTCTGCAGACTCCATTAAGAGCAAGTCAAGGTGGTAGAATGACTCTTTCTGGATTTCATGATGAGTCACCATAACTACAGAGTGATTAAGTATCTAATTCTTGTGCACTCAGAAATGATACGTTTCTTCATAAAGAAGAATTCAATCACTAGTGAAAATTACTTGCACATGTTAATTATTGGTTGCAAGCATTACTAGAAAGAAAAAAACATTATTTAGCAATTGCTACAGAAACGTCTCACGTCACACTTCCGGTCAAACATTGCAGTGCCTTCTCCAAAGCGATCTTTGGTAGTGATAGATCTTTCTCAGAACTAAAATGAAGGTACTTGAGGTAAGCAGTGTACTTGAAGGTACTTGTGTTTTTCTGTCATAAAACACAAGTAGGCGTACAACAAGAAAACAAGAACTTTGTCTCTTTGGTAAACTAGAGACAGTGAAATGAGGATATAAATATGGGCTACTGGGTATATTTGTGTGATTAGTATAGCAAATGGATTCAAGAGCTCCCTTTGAAACATTTCAACCTATTGGTTGGAGTGTATTAAACTCGTGATTGAGATATGACTATATATTTTCTATCTCTGGGAGACCGGAAGTTTGACTGTAGGATATAAAGTTTAATATCATCAAAACTGTGCCTGATTAAAGTGCTGTGCCACTGCTTTAGGAAGTTTCTAGGCCGTTTCTGCACAGTTCCCATTTAGACTAAATTAATTGGCTGTCCTGTTTTGCCTATGAATTGTTTCTGGCGCAGTAAAGATTCCCACATGTCGATAACGTTTGAACTAGTGGAAGTAAAACTAGATTTGATTTTGCACGTTTAATCACTTTCAGCGCTTTTAACATTTATGTCATTTGGAGGTCGTTGCAGGTCCTACACCTATGGCGAGCATGGGCTGCTATGTTGACGGTGCGCCGAGGGTTTACTAATATGTGTGTACTAATATGTCATTAAAGTTTCTATTGTGGCGGTATCTGCTCTTGGCACATCCTGGAAGGCTTTTCTAAGGTGCTCATTGCTTGCTAAAATTGGATAGTATTTCCGTAGAACATTGTTTATATTTGGGAGCGCATTGGAATATTTTATGAATGCTAGCGACTGGTTGGATTGTGTTGTAGACTCTTTTCTACCTAATGCTAAGGTCCTTTCTAGGTTACAACCGTCCATGTAGACCTGGCTTAGGGTGCTTTGCCGTTACTTTCTTTCAGTTAATGTTGCCCTTAGATTATTTAAATGGTGAACATAATCGATGTTGTCGCTACAGATATGTCTTATGCATTGTGCCTGCCCAACAAATAATCCTTGCTTACAGTGCCACGGGTGGTGACCAGTATAATCAAATCATGTTAGCACTAACTGACAGCAGTGAAATTAAGAGATCCTAAAGAACTGTAAAGAAAGCATGGTTCTCAAAGCTGGGCACATTTTCATACTCTGGAGTCACAAAGGGAATTAGCCCTGTTTACTTAACATTGTACCATGTCCAGTAACAGTTACTTTTGTGCATCAATGCATAAAATGACATTTTGATAGGAAAGTAACTGGAACGCCAATGCATTTCTCCGCAAAGTTCGGGAATTAATATCTCGAAGCTGGTGTCATCATGAGAATTCGTTCCAAGTGGATCTGCCTTACAAACTCCATGGCTAGAATTTGCAAATTTCAATATGGGCCATAAGGTAATTAGTTAAAAACTTAATTAGTGAACTTTCTTTAATTAGTCGATCATGCATTTCAATGTTTTGTGCAAATAATGTCCACCTCTTCGAGTAGACCAGTTCATGAACTAGAATTGTGCTATCTGCCACAGGCAACCTTTAAAAATTTTTGAAAGTGTTCGCTGAAACACCCTGTATGTATACAGTTGACTCCAGTTAATTTTACCTTTGCACGGCCAGAAGATTTGGTCGAACTATCCGAGAGGTTGACAAACAGTGGCAAACTAACAAATTAATTTTTTTTTTGCTTGGAGTTGGCCGTCATTGGCAATAGGCTTGTGGTAGGAGGACGACAACTTAATATTTGTGATCGGTGTGCGGAACCGATATTTGAAGAGCGCGGGCTTTTCCGTGCTTGTGTTCGGCGTGCGGGCCGAAAAGCGCGGGAGTGAGCGTCGCTGGTGCGCGTGGTCGGTGCGCGTGCCGGGAGAGACCATCGGAACGACGGGCAGCCAGGCTGGCAGAACGGGCAGTGCAGCGAGATGGAGCGGACCGAACGCCGGCCCACGTCCCGGCATCCCGGTCCTGCACTGTGAACTGGGCACCGCCCCGGCTTCTACCATCGACGCGGGTCCTGTGGAGCTGGGCCTCGTTCCCGCTCGCACGACCGCTGCCGTGCTGCCGGGCTCGGGCCACGACCCAGAGCCCCCTGGTCCTGTTCCGAACCGGGCGCCGCCCCGGCTTCTACCATTGACGCGGGTCCTGCGGAGCTGGGCCTCGTTTCCGCTCGCACGACTGCTGCCGTGTTCCAGGCTCGGGCTACGTCCCGGTGTCCTGGTCCTGTTCCGCAAACCGGGCGCCGCCCCGGTTTTCACCTACTGCTGTGCTGGGCTTCGCCCCGGCTCTCATCCCACCGCTACGGTGCCGAGCTCGGGCTATAACCCAGAGCTAATGCTCCGGAACCGGGCTACGTCCCGGTGCCACCCTGAACGTCAACCGCCGCCCGTATACCCACCGCCGCCAGAGCCAAGTCCGCCGAGCCGTCACCACGAGACCGGACTCCTGTGAAGAACTGTGAGTGCTCGAGCGTGACACTGAACCAGCTTATCTGTATAGTTCATGTTCATGTCTTGTCCCACGTGCCGTTCGTGTCATAAATACGTCTCTTTGTGTCTCTGGTTGCCTTCTTGTGCGTCTGGCTAACCTGCGCCCACACATAATCATCACAATTTTGGCGAGCCTGCCAGGATCGGCTTTAACATCTTGCCGACAGCTAGACGCACGGGAGGAAGCCATGGATATTGAGAGACTATACGCGATCGGCAAAGACATGGGCTTAGCTGGCGCCGCTCTTCGCGAGTGGATTGACGCGGAACGCGCAACAGAAAGACGCTTCCGCGCGCAAGTTCGTGAAGATGAGCGCGTGATCATGGAGCTCGAGGAAAGACGGTTGCAAGTCGAGGAACGCGTTTTACTGCTGAAGCTCAAGCTTCAAGAGCAGACAACAAGTTTGAACGTGCGACTACCGGTGAGCAACCTCAACCTAATTGAGGAAGAAAGGATACGCGTCGAGGCTGTTCGTCTAGCGGAACCTGCTGCAGCTAAGCAAGATTTCGAAGAGAGGGCAGCAGAGAAAAAAGTAGATTCACCTCGCAACTATAGTGAATCGATAATCACAAATGATACCACAGATCGCCAGGCAACAGACATGATGCATTCCGAGAAACCGAACAATGAGAAAGCCAGCAGATACCCGAAGCGTCCCGGATTTAAGGCAACGCGTAAGGGCAGGAAGAACTTGCACAGAATTAGTAAGGGCAGGAAGAACTTGCACAGAATGCGTAAGGGCAGGAAGAAGATTCAAAGGCGATGGAAAGGAAAACAGCGTCATAAAACGCAGGTACATGACAAGATGCAGGCGTCCAGGAAAAAGTTGAAGAAGCCAGAGTTCTACCCAAGCCATTCCAAACCGTACAAGCAATCTGTAGGCGTAGGAAAGAGAAAGAAACAGGCTAGAAGTAGACAAGCATGGGAGCTCCGGAAAAGGCGGAAAAAATTGTACATATGCAACGGATAGGATAAAAAGGAATACTATTTAGGAATGGCCTCGGACAATTGAATTGTCAGTTACAAATGTGTGCAGAGAAAAAGTTCAGTCATGTAGAGTGATTGGAACATTGAATTTGTCAACATTGCGAAAAGTGCAGTGCATTATGAGGTGTAAAGTGAAATTACCGGACAACAAGAAAGAACTCGCTGACGAACAGACGAACTGCGCACTGTGTTGTGTGTTACTCATATTCAGTCGACGCGTCCTACTTCACCACCGCGTCGTTCTTGAACAGGGGGGAAGTGTGGTAGGAGGACGACAACTTAATATTTGTGATCGGTGTGCGGAACCGATATTTGAAGAGCGCGGGCTTTTCCGTGCTTGTGTTCGGCGTGCGGGCCGAAAAGCGCGGGAGTGAGCGTCGCTGGTGCGCGTGGTCGGTGCGCGTGCCGGGAGAGACCATCGGAACGACGGGCAGCCAGGCTGGCAGAACGGGCAGTGCAGCGAGATGGAGCGGACCGAACGCCGGCCCACGTCCCGGCATCCCGGTCCTGCACTGTGAACTGGGCACCGCCCCGGCTTCTACCATCGACGCGGGTCCTGTGAAGCTGGGCCTCGTTCCCGCTCGCACGACCGCTGCCGTGCTGCCGGGCTCGGGCCACGACCCAGAGCCCCCTGGTCCTGTTCCGAACCGGGCGCCGCCCCGGCTTCTACCATTGACGCGGGTCCTGCGGAGCTGGGCCTCGTTTCCGCTCGCACGACTGCTGCCGTGTTCCAGGCTCGGGCTACGTCCCGGTGTCCTGGTCCTGTTCCGCAAACCGGGCGCCGCCCCGGTTTTCACCTACTGCTGTGCTGGGCTTCGCCCCGGCTCTCATCCCACCGCTACGGTGCCGAGCTCGGGCTATAACCCAGAGCTAATGCTCCGGAACCGGGCTACGTCCCGGTGCCACCCTGAACGTCAACCGCCGCCCGTATACCCACCGCCGCCAGAGCCAAGTCCGCCGAGCCGTCACCACGAGACCGGACTCCTGTGAAGAACTGTGAGTGCTCGAGCGTGACACTGAACCAGCTTATCTGTATAGTTCATGTTCATGTCTTGTCCCACGTGCCGTTCGTGTCATAAATACGTCTCTTTGTGTCTCTGGTTGCCTTCTTGTGCGTCTGGCTAACCTGCGCCCACACATAATCATCACAGGCTATTTAAATACATTTTTACAAGCAATATACACGTGGTCCTCAGTCAGTGGCCCCCAGAACTCAACAGTGTGTCAGCATAGATAAAATTTTCAAGAGACATCGCCTTGGGTGTAGCACAAGTTGTCATCATCACGGCAGGCCAGGTTGCTGCTGTCACCGCCATTGCTTAAGGAAGCAGTAGCACTGTCTGCTGAATTTCTTGTCCTTTCAAGGTTTTTTTTGCGTGCATGAGGGAGTGCCGGTGGGGGTCAAATTAAGCGAAAGCACATGCCTTTGTGTTTGAACTAAACGAGTTTGCCTTCCATCACAATGTATGGTTACTAGCTGGGACTTTTGAGTGTGTTCGAATTAAGTAAAAAGTTGATTGAATTAACAGAGGTCGAATTAATCAACTGCATCTACGCTCCATAAGCAACCCGTACACCTTTAGAACTCTGAAACAGCAGAAATGAATTTTGAATTTTGAATTTGCCTTTATTTCCATAAATGTACAATTTATGGGGGATTTAAGGAAAAAGTTGCGCACAGCAACTTGACGGGCCTTAAAGCCCAGTCTGAGGGCAGCAGCGGCAGGCACAGGCGCTAATTCAGGACTGACAACAAAAATACATTTGAATACAATGCAATGCAATGTTCTGCACAAGGCTATTGCCATAAATGTGATTGCATATATTAACATGCTTCACTTGACAATATGTTGTGTTCTTATGCACAAGCATCAGCTGTAGGATCACAGGTCATTTCAAATCTGTGATGTGTGACAGGCAGACTAAAACTTTCCTTATCTTGAAGCTCCGGTTACCTATAAATTTTTTTCACGGTTTTACGACTTCAGAGCTGACATGGGTTTAAGTTATAACTTCAGTGTACAGTGTGTGTTTGTGCTACCTGTATAATTGTGGCAGTAAGACTGAATATTTTTTCAAAAGTGCATATTCCTAGCATAACTTTTTCATGCACAGAAGTTTGTGTCAGGAGTATAACACTAAATTTTATTAGAAAAAAAAAAAAACTGCAAACATTTGGTAAGAAAATGTTATCTTCGCAAGAAAAATTTATTTTTCCTCTTTCAGTGAAAGAGCATGAGGTGACCACTACCGCACACAAAGGGTCAAGTAGTTATATCCGTGTGACATGGGACAACGTAAGTGCACTTTGAGCGAGTGCACTTCGCCGCGAGTGTCATTCGCACGCTGTCACACGGAACGCGTAGTGACACTTGCTGCAAAGCACACTAGCTGGCGAGTGTGTTCGCCAAACTCGCTTTGCTGCGCCAAAGTGCGTAGCCTCGGTAGCAATGGTTAAACAATAAATAGACTAATAGTGAAAGCAGAATCGGTAGTAATTTCAAACTACCTGTTTTGTGATCTAAATGTTATAAGATTATAAAACATGATATATTGTTACAAGATAACTTCCTATCCTCGTCTTCAGCCTGTTACGTGTAATGACCGCGAAGTTGTTCATGCCTGTGCGAGGCACCATACTACGGTGGCTAGATGGGTAGGTGTGCTGTCCACCGGGCACTAAGAGTAGTTCAGCGCTTCTCCGCATCATGGCGACAAAATTGGCGCTGCGGTCTGGGGTTTGTCGCAGGCGGCGCGCGTCGTCTGCTGCTGCGGCCACATTACAATGCAACTGCAGCATATTTACCATCGTATTTAAACTGAAAACCACATTCACAGTGGCATCATAGACAGTTACAAATTTCTGAATGCAGCAGAGCTCTGTCACTTGCGAAGGTAACGCACTTGCCTTTTCCGTCACCTGTTTGTTTCCCCGTTTCACCAGTTATTCTAAAGCGAGAAAGTTGAAGTTTGCTTTGCAGAATGGATGTATACAGTAGTATGTAGGGGCTGTACGCGAACGTGCAGGGCGTATTCGTATACCACGGAATGCGCAAGAGAAATGCTTTGGTTTGAAGGGATGTAAAACACAATGGCATAAATATTGATATTCGTACAACTAAAATCTTTTGGTTCAATTTCCTTGACTGTATTGGGGTTATTATAAATTTATAAAATATATTGCTACGATACGGGAGGACGATTGAAAGTGAAGGAAGACGACGTGAGTTCGGACTGTGACATCATCGGTCCCTAGGCCTCTCGCATCCATCATTTCATTAATAAACGCATCTCTCCGTAACAGTATTGGTCGAGGTGCTGGGTAACGAAGAGAAGTCCAGGACGAACGACCACGGAAGCGCAACATCTGAAAATACGCCGAAGCCGCCGCCTGGCCGGACTACCACCGCTTCCAATGGACACGGTTCCTAACGGTGACAACGCGCTGACTTCGTCTGGCGCAACGTGGCAACATTACATGGCGCCACGGACCTTCGCCGGAAAGGTCGGAGAAGACGTTGAAGAGTGGCTGAACCACTACAGTCGGGTCAGTCGATACAACCGTTGGAATTCGGACACCCGGCTGACCAACGTGCCATTGTTTCTAGAAGGCACGGCGCTCGTGTGGTTTGAAAACCACGAAGAAACTCTAGCCACATGGGAAGACTTCGTGGATGAAGTAAAGAGCTGCTTTGGGGACCCATCTTTGAAGAAGAAGCGCTCTGAGCAGACTTTGATGCAGCGTGCTCAAGTGCCAGGCGAGACTTGCACAATTTACATTGAAGAAATCTTGAAATTGTGCAAGTCTGTAGACCCTCGCATGAAAGAAGAAGACAAGGTCGGACATCTTCTGAAAGGGATTGCCGAGGACGTCTACAACCTCCTCATAGGAAAGGACACCTTGGAGTCTGTCGCCGACGTAATCAAACATTGTCGCACGTTTGAGACTCTCAAGGCTAAGCGCATTACACCTAAGTTTGGTAGACTCGCCAACGTCACCACCGTTGCGAGTGTTGACGTCGGTCCTATACCACCCTGCGATCTCGCGTCAACGATACGACAAATCGTACGCGAAGAACTTGATCGACGTGAAGCTGTCGCCGCGACAAGACCACGCGTCAGCGATGCCTATTTGCCTTACGACGCAACGTGTGCGTCCGTTCATGCCACGGGGCATGACGATGCGCCTCGATCACGAGCACCGGAACGACCAACCTACGACTTACATCGTCGTGATGGCCCGCAGCACGCCTTCAACCAACCACGTACCATGGCGTCATCGTGGGACGATCATCACGAATACACAGAGCCTAGTGGAAGGTTTCGTGATTTGCGTGAGGCACCTGTGTGCTTCCAGTGCGGTGTCCGTGGACACGTGGCTCGATTCTGCCCTGAGCGCCGTCGCGGACAACCACGGTTTTACGAGAATCCGCCGGCGTCTCCTCGACGGAACAATCGGCCCGGTAGTGCTCGCTGGACAAGGGACACGTACTTCGGAAATAGTTTCCAGCAGAACTCCCGTGGTGACACGTTCATGGGCAACAACTACCGACAGAACACCCGCAGCGACTCGCCCGCCTCCGTACGAAGCTTGACGCCCCCAACTGCACGCCGGCGCCGTTCTCCATCGCCTGGTCGCCGTGTCACTTCCCCACCGCCGGGAAACTAGGTGGTGCGGCCGATGGAGGTGAGGTCGCCGAACATTTGTCACAACACACACGCATGCCTCCACCAGTTTCGATGATGCAGAACAAGGTTCATGTCCTCGTAGACGGACTTCCGACGATGGCTTTGATAGACACTGGAGCAGCTGTTTCGGTTATGAGTTTAAATTTTAAATCACGGCTAGGACCCAAAGTGATGTTTTGCTGGGACAACTGTGCCACATTCCGTGCAGTGAGTGGGGAGTCGCTGTACCCTGTCGGGATGTGTGTTGCGAGTGTAACTTTAGGCCACAGAGTGTTCAAGGTGGAATTTGCTGTTCTGGCTAGCTCCACGCACGACGTAATCTTGGGGATCGACTTTCTACGAGAGTGCGGCGCCACTGTGGATTGCGGCGCTGGTGAAATTTTGTTATCCGCTTTTACTGAGGGGTCTCCGCGCTGTCATGGTACCCTCGCCGTCACTGACGATATTTGCTTGCCGCCCCAGTCGATCAAGATAGTGCCCGTTGATACCCCTGCTGTAGACGCTGGGACGTTTGATGTCCTTGTGGAGCCGGTCCCCCTCAACTGCGTCAAGAAAAATGTGCTCGTGCCTCGTTGCGCAATTTCTATTACCGATGGGCGATCCTCATTATGGGTGCTGAATTGTTCTAGTGAGCCTGTCGTGCTACCCAGTAGAATGCGGCTTGCCCTCTTCGAACAAAATGCGAGCAGTCGTTGTATCGCAGCTTTAAGCAACGAAACAGTAGACCACGTGGCTGTCACTCACCCTACAGAGGACAAGTTTCTGGCTATGGTCAACAAGTCGTTGCCGTCAGAGAAGCGCCGAGCCTTGGTCCACGTCCTGGCCAAGCATGCCGCAGTCTTTGATTTTGCGCAGAGCGAGGAACATTTTAATGTGCCAGAGTCACGTACTCGTCACGTGATTGACACGGGATCTGCTCATCCTATCCGACAGAAACCGTACCGTGTCTCACCTGCAGAGCGCAAAATCATTGCTCAACAGGTGGAAGAAATGCTCAAGAAGAAGGTCATTCAGGAGTCATGCAGCCCTTGGGCTGCACCTGTGATCCTTGTAAGGAAGAAAGACGGTTCTTGGAGATTCTGTGTGGATTACCGACGTCTCAACTCTATCACCAAAAAGGATGTATACCCGCTTCCCAGGATTGATGACGTAATTGACTGCTTGCATTCTGCCTCGTACTTCTCCTCCGTGGATCTAAGGTCCGGTTATTGGCAAATTCCCATGCATTCGGATGACAAGGAGAAAACGGCCTTTGTAACCCCAGATGGTCTGTTTGAATTCAATGTAATGCCGTTTGGCTTGTGTAACGCCCCAGCCACGTTTGAGCGCTTCATGGATACTATTCTGCGTGGACTGAAGTGGGAAATTTGTCTATGTTATCTTGATGACGTTGTAATTTTTGGCCGTACATTTGAGGAGCACAATCGCCGTCTTGACATCGTTCTTACATCTCTTGAGAGAGCTTCACTCACCTTGAATTCTAAGAAGTGTCACTTCGGAAACCGTGAGACTCTGGTTCTTGGTCATCTTGTCGACAAGCACGGCGTTCGGCCTGACCCTCAAAAGGTCGCTGCAGTTAGCAGCTTCAAACAACCGCAGTCACTACGAGAGTTGCGAAGTTTCTTGGGCTTGTGCTCGTACTTCCGTCGCTTCGTGCCTAAATTTGCCGACCTGGCTTACCCCCTGACATGTCTATTCAACAAGGACGTGCCTTTTCAGTGGTCAGCAGAATGCGAGTCATCATTTAAGCAGCTCAAGTTCGTACTGACCTCAGGGCCCTTACTTCGCCACTATGACCCATCTGCTGCAACCGAACTTCACACCGACGCCAGTGGTATAGGCCTCGGGGCCGTCTTGGTTCAACGGCATGACACCATAGAACATGTGGTTGCCTATGCCAGTCGTTGTTTAAGTAAACCTGAGCGCAACTATACGGTGACGGAGCAAGAATGTCTCGCGGTCGTCTTCGCTGTCCACAAGTTTCGCCCGTATATCTACGGACGCCGATTCTCAATTGTCACCGACCATCACTCGTTATGTTGGCTCACCGGACTACGCGACCCATCCGGCCGTCTTGCTCGTTGGGCCATAAGATTACAAGAATATGACTTTGAAGTGTGTTACAAGAGCGGTCGTCGTCACGCTGACGCTGATTGTTTATCAAGGCTTCCCCTTTCGACGACCGAGTGTGACGCAGACAATTTCGATGAATACCTAGCAGTTGTTGACCCTCTATTTCCTGACCTTACCACCTTTCGCACGGAGCAACGCAGCGACACCAGTCTGGCTCCTCTATTTATCTCCGAAGCGAACGGTCAACGCCGTTACGTTGTAAAGGATGGCATTCTTTACAAGCAAAATTATTCTGGCAAGGGTGCCCGTTTGCTTCTAGTCGTGCCGACAAGCTTGCGACGTGATGTGCTACAAGTAATGCACGATGACCCTACATCTGGACATATGGGATTTTCCAGGACGTTTCAGCGCACACAAGAACGTTTCTTCTGGCCAAAGATGCGCCAAAGTGTAGCAGCGTACGTTGCGAGCTGTGAACTGTGTCAACGCTACAAGCGCCCAACTAGCGGCCCTCCCGGACTTCTGCATCCCATCACGCCCCCTGCTTCACCGTTTGAGGTAGTTGGTGTTGACCTGCTCGGCCCTCTGCCGCGATCAACGACAGGCAACCGATGGATTATAGTATGCGTCGATCACCTGACACGCTATGCAGAAAGTGCGGCGATTCGTGTAGCAACGGCCGCTGAAGTTTCACACTTCATGCTCTCATTCGTCATTTTACGCCATGGATCCCCTCGTGTTATTATCAGTGATCGTGGCCGGCAATTTGTTGCCGATGTGGTTGAAGAGCTTCTCCGGCTTTCGACGTCTCATTTTCGTCACGCCACGCCGTACCACCCACAGACTAACGGCTTAACTGAACGGACCAACAGAACTCTCATCAACATGCTTGCGATGTATGTTGATTCCGCTCACAAATCTTGGGACACTGTGTTGCCTTTCATAACTTTCGCCTACAATACCGCAAAACACGAAACCACCGGATACAGCCCATTCTATCTCCTATACGTCCGCCAACCGCGTACAGCTCTCGATTCTATCCTTCCGTTCTCCGAAACCGCCGAAACTTCTCTGGCCGAAACACTTTGCCGCGCAGAAGAGGCCCGGCGCATCGCCCGCCTTCGTACTTTTGCCTCCCAAGAACGCTCTAAAACCCGTTATGACGAGCGCCATCAGCACGTATCGTACGAGAAAGGTGATTTGGTGTGGCTATGGACGCCACTTCGGAAGCGCGGCCTATACCAAAAGTTCTTGGCCCGTTACACCGGCCCCTTTGTCGTTATGGCACGTCTCAGTGATGTCACGTACGTGATTTGTCGACTCTTGTCTACTGGCCGCCGCTCAAGCAAGACCAACGTCGTCCATGTCGCCCGTCTTAAACGTTTTCACCACCGGAACTCCAACTGACTCGGCCGGTGGGCATCGTCTGCAAAGGGGGGAATTGCTACGATACGGGAGGACGATTGAAAGTGAAGGAAGACGACGTGAGTTCGGACTGTGACATCATCGGTCCCTAGGCCTCTCGCATCCATCATTTCATTAATAAACGCATCTCTCCGTAACAGTATCATAAACTTGTTCGTGATGAAGAAAAAAAGTTCTTACGTTGGGCGATTATGTATGATGAGAGCAGTAGCTTGTAGCATGAAAAATCATAGTTTAGACTCGTGAAGATCGTATATATGTATATTTAAATGCAATAATAGTTTAGGTAATTCTTCGGTCACACACGCAAACCATGCAGCAACGTACACCAAGCTTTTATTGCAACTATAGCTTTAAATGAAACACTGCATCACAGCGCGCAAAATGCACGTAGCGTAGCCGCAGCGTAAAGTGCTTTTTCTTTTCTGGAGTATGCTCAGGAGCCTAGTTTTGGTCGTCACAAGGAAGTGCAGGCGAGCAATGTATTAGCTTGATGATGCTGTTAGTAATTTCGATTTTATGCTGCTCACAACCCATGACTCCTGAACGCTTCAGCTGGCGAAAGGAAAAAAAAAATGCCAGCGGCAGGGCATATCTGCCAGTCGTTGCGTTGTAAACCGCGACCGCTGCGCTTGAAGCGGAATTTTTTTGCACACACAAACATTTCGTCGGTCGTCTTTGAGCAGGTTCATTTCTTCATTTGTCTACAAATACTCATTCTTCACCTGCAGAACACGTGACATTTCCATTCGTATCCTATTTGCTTGGAGCGTGTGTAAGTTTTGCCAATGTCTCCAGAGGAGGCATTGGTTTGGCTCGCTGTCTCTTCCGGATTATTTCAACGGCCGACATGCCGTTGGAGCCTCGCTTGTTCTTTTTCTAGAAATTTTCTTCAATATGTAAGGCGCAGTGTCGGGTAGCAACGAAGGAAGTGTCCCTCTAACATACGCACGCCATCGGAATTAGCACAATCTTCCTGCTGGTCATACGCTCGATGACATGCTCCTTGAAGTGGCGCTGGCACATGACTAATGCGGTTGAAACATTTTTTCAGCACGGCGAAGGGCAAGCTCACGTCTCTCGGAAAGTTCTGGGTCTCAGCGCATCGAAACCAATGATTCTTTCCGCGTGGCTTGCATGTTTGTAGCCAAACTTACAGTTTGGCACAGAGCAAGTGGTGCCCTTCCGGAAGGCTTGTTTTCTTCTGTGCAGGAACACTTTCACTCTGTCCCGGAGTCTCATGAGCTTGGTATTCACGTTCATCACGCACAGTCTTCACTTCGCTCCTTAAACGTCTAAGGAAATTACAAGAACTCTGAGAACTATCGTGACTGCGAGCGCAGCGCTCCGTGGAGTGAGCGTGTTAAAAGACGATATAAATGACCGCTTTTGAAAATTACTCATTGAAACAAGAAACATCGCACTGTTAAGCACTCTCTCAACATAATTTAACCATTTTCTTTCAGTTTTTACAGTGAAAAACCTATTGTCTTATATATAAAGGCACGCAATAACAACACTCTCAGTAGCAGACGACGCGCGCTTCACAGCAAACCTCTGACCGCAGCGCCACTCCTGCTGTCGTGATGCAGAGAAGCAGTGAACTACGCCGGTCGGCACACCTACCAACCTAGCCACCGTAGCCATACTCGAGCGGGCACTGTCGTTTTTTCCGAGTTTATTGGGCGGAAGTAGCGCATCAATGACGGCATGGTTGGACAAGGATAGCAAGGCGCTCAGGGTGCCTCGTGTTTAGGATGGCGACACTTTTGTCTTTGTGGTACAAAAGCCGTATAGCCACCCCACGGCAGGTAATTGGAAGCGCTGGAATTCGCATTCGTGGCGCCCCAACAACGCAATGTTTCGTCGAGTGGATCTAAAGGTGGAACACTGCCCTTCGCTCAGCTGCCAAATAAATCGAGCAGAGCATAACGGTGCGTCCATTTCGTTTCTTTGCCGTTTTACGGCCAAGATAACTCCATGTCGCTCGTGTCTTTACCAGACGCAACATATCCAATATTGACACAATTCTGGGTATTGTCTGAGGGCGTAAAAAGTGAGCGGAGTCTCACAGTGGTCCGTATACGCGACAAACAAGCGTTACT
Organism: Dermacentor silvarum; assembly: GCF_013339745.2. Lineage (NCBI taxonomy): Eukaryota > Metazoa > Arthropoda > Arachnida > Ixodida > Ixodidae > Dermacentor > Dermacentor silvarum. Next base: position 152,256,847 of record NC_051159.1, on the reverse strand, counting down.
TTAATCCGCTCTAACTGCTCGCGATCCGTTCTTGTGCCATCTGCAACGAAATCGGCTATTTTTCCTGTGCTTGCCTTGGATGTGACACTCTCCTGTCTTGGCTCCTGAGGATTGATCCATAATGTTATTGCAGTTGCAATAAATTATTTCAGTTGCATCAAAGCTTTCCTAAATGCTGTTTTTAGCTATAGCACACTGTTATATGGGTGGCAATGCTTAAAATCACAAATATATGGCGAGCCTTCTGATTCACCCTTTGCCAGTGTCATCAATTCCAAAGGACACTTTTATTTCTTGTGTAGCAGCGTGCTGCCGAAGTGCACTAGCTCAAAGTGGCACTAAATTTTGCGATGTGACAAGGGTATTACATTATAAGGAGTTTCAGAGCTTCATCTCTAGCATGCTGCAAACTTGCTACTCATACACTGCTATTAGGTCCAGTGTGGGTTGTGCCACAGAGGCTATTGTAAATGGGGGGAAAAAAAAAAAAAAGTTGCCACACATGACAACGGTGTCCAAAGGCAGTGTCACCACTAATCTTGTGTAACGGGAGCTTGAAAAGGTGTGCCATTTGAATGCTGATATGTGGGGCTCGCACACTTCCAGAGAAAATTCAGAAAATGTGGTCACCTGGGCTGACCAGTCTGCCGGGAAGAGATAATCTAAATAAATTGTACCCAAGACACACTTCTTCCTCCACTCTCTCCAAAGAACATTTCTCCTTATCATAAAGCAAAAAATCAGCTTAAAGTAGAACCTTTTTGCAAGTTGGCATCCCTTCTGAAGCTATCAATTGTCACACCAAGGATATGCCCAAGTGCCCAGGTTAGGGATGTTAATTCTTAACATGAAGGTTGGGCATGAATATTCATTTTGGGATTTCAGAAAAATTTTCAAATTGCTGGTTTGGTGCGGCACTACGCTCGAATACTCCAGCTTTAGGCAAAATCATGTCTACTAACAATGGACTAAGATGTGTGGTTGAAGGAGGCGGTAATTTGGATTAGCTGGTCTGTCATACTGGGATCCCTAAGCAACGCTAAGGAGACAAGGACAGACATAAGAACAACAACAAACACTGCATGTTTTTTCTCTCATGTCTGTCCTCGTCTTTTTAACATCACTCAGATCCCAGCGTGGTTGAAGGCCCTCCTTGTTACTGCTGCTTCTGCTACCTATACTAACACTGCATCACTCCATCTCTGGAATGCTTTCCTCCTGGACTGGAGACAGCTGTGTTAATGAGGGGAAGTCCTACTGCATTAAAGCAGACACTTCGTGTTGTGGGAATGACATAAAGATTAAATTTGCCTGGTTCTACATGTGCAAGCACAACATTAAGGCAGCGCAGTTCATTTCCGAGAGAGAGAAAAAAAAAAAAGAACACAGTTTACATGGCGTCGTGCTCCCAGAAGAAACTAGGATGTTTTATTAAACACTTTGGAAGGCAGTTACAGTGAACACAGGAATCAAGGATAGCTTTGGGAAATTGTTATTTGGACTAAAATAAACTTCAGCACCAGCCATGAAAAAAAAAAAAAAGGAAACAAAAAAGAACCAGCCTCTGAAGTTTCTGATGCACAAGATGTCGCAGGATGACTCTGACACTATGAGTAGCATTTTCCTGTCTTCCACTGCATGTGACATTTGCAACTAAGCACACAACAATATTCACATATTGTTCCACACTAAAGCGTGAGTGACTTCAAGCAACTCATGCAATCACAAAAGTGTGCAAAAAAAAAAAAAAAAAGGGAACATACAGCAAGCCATACAATCACTCTCTCTCACAGTATGTACAAAGGACATAAATTATCATAATGCATGCATACATAAACATACCATTTGCACCAGCATGCTCAAAACAAAATGGAGGAACAATGCTACTTGTACCCAAATCACTGTCTTGAAAGAAGAAGAAAAAGAGAAGAAAAAGTCAGAAGAGAAATATGTGCTTGGGGTCTGTGCAACACCATCATTTGTGCTCAAATACATATTGCAAACACTAATAATAACATAATTATGAGAAATTAAATACCAAGATGCAAAAATTGATCTCCCTAGACTCTAGCCCCAGAGGAAGACTGACATTTCTGATTTAGCTAGATGTTGAATTTCAAACAATATTTTAACAAAAGTGTTTTTTGAATTAATGAGCAGGAACTAGCACATTATATGCTGAACTGGTGTAGGGAGCCTAGTTTGAATAGTTTTTCTGGCTAAAGTGCTGTCTCATTTAAACCAGGATTTCACAGTGCACTTTGTTTAATATTACGTCTGGCGGCAGCATTTGACTGCCTAGTCCAGAATAAGCCAAAAGTATACATGCCTTGTGGTGATTGTAGGCCAAGAAAGTAAGATTGGCAGTGAAAGAAATAGTTGTGCCATCTGTTCTTGTAATGAAGCACCCCTGTTTCTTTCACTTAAAAAAAGCAATATTTCTTGACCAGCATTAATGCAAGTGATGTGTACTGTTGATTAATTCTGGAACAAACAGGTAGGCACTGCATATCCAGACATGGTATTAAGTAAAAGGCATTGTGCAATGCTGCCCCTGCACAAAATCCAAGCAAAAACAAACCAGGTCAGCAGTTTAGCTGACTCATTATAAATTGGGCTGCCTCACTGACACAACATTCACTATGCTATTATGTCCAAGCTTCATAAAGTCATATTACTGACTTTACTAATAAAATTTTTAAGTGACAGGCAGGTAGACTATCCCCTCGTGAAGATTCTCTCCTTTTTCTTTATCTTTTTTTTTTTTTGCACAATTACTTCATCCTATGATAAGTGCAGAAACGACACAAATACCTCAGCTCTGTAAAACTGTTAAACTTGCTCTACCAAAACATAAGCACTGATTTCTTCTTTTAATGCCTTCCTCGTAAGAAAGCCAACTAGAAAAGGTAATAAATACAATCCTGGTAAGCCAATTACAAATGATCAAAGAAAGCTGAAGATGTATGACAAGTGATTTACATTGAAATATAGTATTTTCACTACTTACACCCTGTTTAGTCTCTCTAGTGTGTAGCTGTTGCAAGACACCACTAATGCAGAATAAGCATGCAAAATGGCTGTAAGGGTCCTCGCTTTAATATATCTTCTTTTTCCATGAAGAAGTGTTTTGCAACAGGATGTATGCTATAACATATTCTTGCTAAGCCACGAATGTCATAAAATTAACTTCTATATCTGATGCGATATGTGATCGCTTTACAAGTGATAAGTGAATGTCGCAACAAATTTAACAGATGACGACAAAACTAATTTGCAGCCCAACTGAATGCTTCAGGTGACAACACTGAGTTTTTATTTTTCAGTTAACGAAGAAAATTTATTCTGTTCATAAAGAGCGCACATGCTCTCTGCATAAAGTTACTGATGCAGCCATCTTTCATGTACAGCATGGCCGAGTGTTAAAGGGAACACGCCTCGGAAATAATTTTTCATGATTATTGATCTACAGAATGCAACAAGCACTTTTTTTCCTATGAAGTTAATGATATGTTCACCAGCTGCATCCCAGTGCTTCAACAAGGTGGTAATGGTAATTAAAATGTGTTCAGGCTAACACTCCCTAATTTTTACGAAACAAGTGCGGAATGCAAAGTGAGAAGTGAAAAAAAAAAATGTGCAGCTACTACTGCAGAAAGATATTTTGTGGTGCTTAATGCGGCTCCTTAACTGACTCCTGTACGCTGTCCCCACACGCTACCGTGCTCTTGTTCTGACTGAAACTCAAGCGCAGAAAATGCCTCAAAAGTAGAATCTCACAGATTGCTAGACAGCACAAGAATGAATTATGCAATTTTTGCAAAATGTACAACATTCATTCAAACAGTGTCTCTCGATAAGGGAACAATAAGAAAAAAGCTTGACTGCACAGACAACACAAAGCACAAATATAAATATGATGGATTTTTTTCCACCAGAAAGGAAGTTCAATAAATTCGAGCAGAAAAGCAAGACAAAGAAATAAAAATCGGGCAATGCCTGGAAGAAAATAAAACTCAAATCAGAGTTACAATGATAATTTTTTTAATCCTATATAACTCCTCTGATGCTTTCACAATAACTATCCTAACACTGCTGTTACAGCGAAAGCAAAATAAATAAGAGATGACGCTAAATTTTGCGTCACAGCACTTCTTGTAGTCACAATATGCCAAACGTGTGCCGCAAAATATAAAAAGGTGTAAGGGAGTGGCTATGGATATCCATGACCAGAGACCAGTAGATTACGACTAAGGTACGGAATAACACCCACTTGTATTTGTTAAACATGCTTGGGAATGCACCGAAACAGACAAAAACATAGATGCACTCTCATGGACTTAAATTTCACATGGTACACGAGTGGAGACTCCGGGACACTGCTGCTTTTGTGTGCTGGTGGCTCACATCACTTTGAGACTACAAAGTGACCATGTACCAAGTCCTGCTTTGCTTGGCTAGCATCTGTGTATGCCCACTTTCCTACCAACACAATGCTTGCCTTGGATTTCGGTGTGATGTGCCTCTCTTGTGACAGCTTTGGGAATTACACCAACGGTGAAGTGCACAAGCAATCTTGGAGAAGATGCTAGATTCCATGATTAAGTGCTTGTGCCATGTTTGCATTTTGCAAATCCGAATTTGGCAGAAGAAAACAATAGCCTCGTCACTAGAACACAGCACAAGTTGAGCGCAGCTGGCAGAATACAATGTACTAGTTAAATTTGTGTGCAAAAATGGCAAAAAAAAAAAAAAAAACATGTTCGAGCATATACAAACACAGGAAGCCAAGTGCGTAAGCCTGTGTCTGAGAATGCTTTTGTGTAAGCATGTGTCTGTACAACTTTGCTCCTAATTTTTGTGCACAAATTTAAGTCGGTTTAAACTCTAGCCCGTTGTCGATTTTCCTGAAGAATAAAACCATTTGCAGTCATGTGTCAGGCCTCTCCCGACAGGCGCAAATATCCATTCCAGTCAAATGTCAGCAATTGCCTGACGCGCATGCTCGTGTTCACCGGTTACTTGGGTTGGTAGCAAATGCTTTCGGGAACTTTTTCACCTAATAAGTGCACTTTGTAATGTCTGCAGGTGAGGGCAGCAAAATGTTTTTGCCGTCCTTCATGTTTAAAGAGATTTTCATGCGATATGAGCGCCGTGAAGCACCCTCATATTTTCTGCACGTGTGTCTTATGGATTAAATTCACGTGAGTTCAGTGAAATAGTGACTTTAGTGCCACGGATGAATATATTTCGCCTTCAGATGGTCAACAAGCATCCTCAGTTGAAAGCACTTCAGAAGAAAGCCATAATGAGAACCATACAAACTTGTGGTGCAAATCCTGGCCTCCGCCCAGGAGGGTGCTTCAAGCGCTATCACACAGTGCTCAAGTACCGTTGAGCCTCAAGAATAAATAAGTTGTCTAAAATAAATCACTTAGCATGCATTTGTTTACACGACGCTTTCTCTGCATAGGTTCTAAATGTGTGAAAATGCTCCTGATTGGAACAACCACAAATTGGGTAAGTGCACATGACCACAAAAGGGGTAGAACAAAAGGGGTAAATGATTGAAGCCGTGTATCAACGGCAGAGCAAGCGAGGGAGATACGCCGCAGAGCAAGTTGGTCCAAACTGACCAGTAGAACATGCAAATCTTCTAGATTGACCAGTTCAACTCAAACTAAGACTGAGCTATTGAGTGTCGCGTGGTAGACACTATTAGCTGGCGACAAACCAAGATTTCAGTCCAAGCGCTGCCCACAGAATTAAACTGCACCAGCCGTCTGAACCTCCTTGTTACAAAACCCAATTCTTAAGAGATGCCAGTATTGAAAGAAGCTCACCTCCCCCATATCGTCAAAGAAATGAGCAAATGTAACTGGCTGACTCGTCTACACAAATTCTCTTTCAGTTGGACAGCAGTGTACTTGCCCTGCATTCTTATGGTATCACTGACTATAATTGTAACAGCAGACACCAAAGCAGCACACGTTCCCACATGAATCGTAAGATGTACCAGTTTTCTGTGTCTAGAAAATAGGCTACTACTCTTAGATTCTTTGCTGCTGTGCCCCTTTGGTAGTCACTGCAAATTAACAGGACAACTGTGATTAATGCTGCGACCAAAGCATAGTCTCTCTCCTTAAGAGATTCAATGTTCCTTTAAGAAATAACAAACATAAAATGTAATGGTAAACATAAAAGCAGCTTACGCTGGTAGTGTATTCTTTCAAAACATTATGTGCATTTCTTTGGTAGGTATATACTGATTGTTACTGGAGAAAGTGAACACCAACACAACCGCTCATATTGAGTTATGTAACCTAATTTGCGTGGCACTCATGTGATGTGGATTTCATAGCATTTCTGTATATTTCGGCTGTTATATCACAGGAAAGGCTTCCAAAAGTTCTAAAATTAAGTGCTTGCTTATGTTCAAATGCAATATACTCTTGCTTAGTTGATGAACAATTAACCAGCCTAAAGTAGATGGAGGCAGAAGCCACAATGTCATGGGAAAGCAGTGCAGAATTTTTACTTTGTGTTACTACCCGCCTGCTGGCCCAGTGTATAATTTTTTGGGGGCCTATGAAAGTTGCGTTTACGTTAACCTTCTAGCAGTTTTTTTTTTCTTTAACGCCCCCCTTCCATTATGATGGATTCACATGATAGGCCAAATTACATATGTTAGTCTGATAACAGGCACATGATAACAGTGGCACTGAGTCACTCTGTGCATAATGGTATCATCGCAGACTAGCTGCTTGTGGTGTAATTTGATACACTGAGACTCACAATACCAAATTTTGCAGATGGAATTGGCGATTCGATGTGTCGTAAGAATTAATTTTCAGCAGCGCATTGCTCCAGGTTACAAGGCAAGCTTTGCATTGCAGAAGAGCAGCAGAAAACACCACCAGCAGAAAATGTAGTGTCACACAATTCTATCGTCGCTCGTGCAACTTGTGCGAGTGTCCGTGAGAGCACACAGCAGGCATATAAGTCAGTAGGCATACACGTCAGTAGGCATGCTGACCAAGAACACACTTAAAGCTTGCCATATGCACTTCAAGAAAACAAATTGCACTCTGTAGATGGGTCTCTTGCATCGGCAAACACAAAACAAAATTAGAAGCAACGTAAAATAAATACACAAGAAACACTGGCATAATGCACGTGCTAAAACATTTTTCACAACAGAACATGAAAAAAAAAAAAGGCAAATGAGGCAACCCAGCAAGCTGACAAAGGTGGGAGCAGGCAGGTGCATGTAGTTTCGTGCTGCAAGATTCACAGTGATTTTTGTCTTGGTTGAGGTGAACATTGTTTAAAGGGACCCTGAACCACCTCTCGGGCTTCATGAACTAACACAGTCTGCGGGTAGCATATGCTGCTGTGAACATCTCAGTCAAGTTTTGCTGTCGTACACGGTGCATGGAGCTCGCAAGCGGAGCGCGAAGTAACCTTTCGTTCAAACGCTCCTGTTTCAACAGAAGCCATGATCTTCACTATTTTCTGGGCACATTATTTCGTAATAAAGCGCATTCCCATACGTGGCTGCTATTGGTCGCTGCAGGCGGCTACACAACGGCCGCAGCGAAGTGCCGCCACCAGTTCACTGGTTAAGCGCATTGCGGCTTGCTAGGACAACTGCGTTTGGCTTACGTTTAGTGCGTCGTAGGCAACAAAATCAGAAGTCGTGGCGTCTACGTTAACATCCAAATTGAAATTTGAACTGCGCGCCACGGTGACATTTCGAATGAGGAGCGTTGTGGCCCCACCCCACTCCGCTGTAGCCTTCGCAGAGCAAGGCATTGAAAAAGGAACGGGAGCACAGCAGAGGCCGTGTTTGATTACCAATAACTCCACTCTTGCTGAACGCATTGAAGTACTTCTTGTGGCAAAGTATTTCTGAAATAGCCTATTTTCACTTCAAATGCCTTTCTCCACTTTTATAAAAAGTGGATCAGGGCCCCTTTAAGCAAGTAAAATACCACATTAAAAAATTTTGAAATTTAAGTCCTCTTTTAAGCTCTGTCAGTGTACAGTTTATGTGTGTTTTCATTAGAAACATACCCTTCACTATATATAAAGCATTGCTAATTGAAACAAAGCCACTACCACCTCTGGTGCACTAGCCCACGTATCCAAACCATGTAGGCAACATGCATGAGTCCTGCATAAACTAACCAAGGAGGGAAATAAAAAGAATAAAGCTGACAAATGAGTGCAGCATTGTGACACGCACATTGTGACTACTGCACATTCTCTACAGCGTCAAAGGTGTCCTGGCCGACAGCTCTTTGGCATCTGGACTGTCTGTCGTCGTCTTGGGGATGAAACATCGGCCACGAGTCATCGTGCACACGTCACACACACACACACACTGGGGCGGGCAGGCAGGCTTAGAAGGGGGCAACCCAAATACGGTGTAACACGCACACGGTCGACGACGGCAGAGGCGGATGTGTGTACCTGGTCGGCAACATGAGCTTGCAGACATTAGGTGCTAACCGCACAGGATAGGAAGTGAAAAAGCAGCCAGTCAGTGAATAATAATGTGGTGATAAGTTCTTTTACGCCAAGGAAGGAATCCCTTTGCCTCAAAAGGGTGGCCCGTAAACACAACACAGGCGTTGACGCACAGTTCCTTCACCCCATCAAAAGACGCACCTGATGTCGGCGGGGAAAGCAGCTACCATCCGGCAGCACACAGTCGCAACAAACAACGAAAGGGAGTTTGGGAAAGGGAGCAGCGGTGCAGAGGGTCACGAGGCTATAGTGAGCAGTTCTTTTACCTCGAACGGCTCGTCGTCGTCGAGGTCAACCAGGCTGTTGGGATGATTGTAGTTCTGAAGGTCAGTCTTGCGTACCGTCCGGCCTGTCGGGTCAAAGGGGTCCACCACTACCTGCTCGGTACCTTTGATCTCAGCTCGGCAGAAGGGGCAGCCTTGGCCTTCTGAATCCTGGAATGCACACAGTGCAAAAAACAAAAAGGCACACAGGTTTGTTCTGGACCCACATCAAAAATTCTGAAAATACAAACGCACAGTGTGGATGAAAGTTGTATAAGCGTATATTAGCCTTACATGCTGCTTTACAGCAATGTAATTTGCATAACCATGCAACCACGCCTTGTTTCCATGTGGAGAGACAGTGAGAACAGCAGTGACCAAACATACACAACACAAAATTGCTCCTAGAGCTTTGCCTTGTGCTCACAATTGTGCCAGACTGCTTTTACAAAAGCTTGAACAATGCTGCAGGAGAGAATTTACACAAACTATGTGTGTAGATTTTTCAACCTATTCTTATAGTAGTGACTGGTAATGCAGGATACACGCAGGGGGAAATATGGTAACTTATCACAACACCCTGATTTAGTGCCTGACCTAAGTGTCTCTTCACATGAATGTTTCCACTATCTTCACACAGCAGTGTCCAGAAAAGAAACAAGCAAGATGCTGCAATAAAAGGAGACTCACCTGCCAGGAGGTTAGGCATGGTGTGCAGAGCAAATGCCCGCAGGGCTCGATGCGAATGTCCTTGTCGTTCTCAGCACAGATCTTGCACAGCTGGAACGTGGAGCCCATCTCACAGTAAAGCTCATACTGTTCCTGCGTCACCTTGATGTGGTCTTCGGGTGTCGCCTGGACAGCCCAACTCAGGTCAGGGTTGACGTTACGCCCGTCTGGGTAGAGGTAGCTGCACAAAACGTCAAGGCTGTCAAGTGTGCTGCCACAAAGCAGTTTAGGAGGAAGTGTTAGCCCATGAGCTCCCGCATTATATTTCAAGTAAACAACGAGCGGTCGCTGTACCATGCCAATGTAAACAAATGCACCGGTCAGTGTTTTGGACACAGCTATGCATATTTCCAGGAAAATTGTGCGCTCCTAAATAAAAATACAATGCGGAAAACAGCGCTCCAAAACATCTTATAGACAGTATGCGAAACACTTCCTTGAGAAGGGGTAAAACACCTGAAATAGCAAGCAGCACGTATCAAATCAGTGGTTAGGGCTACCCTATGTCTTCATGGTGCAGCACGATGTGTTGCTCAGGGCACTGGCTCTCTTGGTTGCAGGTCGAATGCGAACAGTGATTCATGGCTATTGAATTCGTCGGAATTGTAGCTGTCATTGTTTGACAGCTCCGAAGAGCTGGTGCAGCTGACATCGTCACCCGAAGACAAATGTGCAAATTGATCGGCATGCCTTGCGCGCCTCCCCTGCTGGTGTGCCACGTGTGATGTCACATCAAGATGTTCACTTGGCTGCTCGGCTACATTTTGATTTCGTTTCTGTTTTCGCGTTTCTTTTTTTTTTGCTTATTTAAAATTATTTTCCAATTGTGGAACAATTCTACTATCAGACGCGTGACAGGCTGGTCTTACGAACCTAAAAATGCGATTACCTTCACATGGTCAAAAAAATCACAGGAGTTACCTTTTAAAGAATAGACAAGAAAAAAAAAAGCATTTTGTGAGTCAATGTGAAGCATGTTTCCCTCAGTGCAGTTAACTGCATTGTATGGCCTCTTTGAGTAGTGTTGCTTCAACATGGTCACGGAGCCCATGCACCATACAGCCAATTTTGGGTGCCTACTTTGTAGTTTTTTAATAGTTAAGTGGGTTTTAGAAAGCCATTTTCAAGGCAACTTTGTTAACCTTCTTAAAAGTTGGTAAAATGTCGCCGATTGTTCCATCACATCGCTAAAAAAGTCGCCCAGTCACTAAACAGAAAAATTTGTCACTAAACATGCACAAAAGTTGCAAAGTCTAGCAACAAAATTGCTAAAATGACAACACTGCTGGCCAATGCCCATCCCAGTTGTGAAGTGGTAATTCCAGAGCTTGAATGATTCTGGAATCATTCCAAATTTTTGAACACCTGGAATGGAATTGGAGCCTGAGATTCGGGAATGGAGTTGGAATGGAATGGCCACCTCGTCCTGGAGCGCTAAATGTTGATTACAAAACTAGAAAACCGGTAAACTTGCCATTTATACTAAACCACACTGGGTCAATATATTGTACTTTCTACTACTGATTCTTACAGCATCTACCTATAGGTGACTACTCTGCCACGGTAATTATAAACAACAAGGTATTCTATGCACCCTAAACTTCTGAAGATCCGGAAACCTTTCTGCTTTACAAGGTTGAGGTGTGTGTACAGATGGCAACATCTAGTTGTCAAAAGTTATTCAGTCCAAGAGTGCGCTTGACCCCCGACACAAGGATGGAGGCCAAGAATGACATCGCCAATAGTTGCACCCTGCGCAAGTTCGCAGTAACTTGAAACGTGCGCCATGTTTTTTTTGCACACTGTCTAGTATAGAGACAGCGCAATAACAAGAGGTCAGAGTGATTTCAGTAGATGTGAAACAAAAAGATTGCCTTGCAATGCATACCAATGCATTTCACTTTTATGTAATCAAAGTGACACAACAATCTAATTCTAGCTCGATGCATGCCACGCACGACGGTAAAGATTATTTGTGTAGTTTGCCTTACGCTCAAAAAAAAAAAAAACTGAAAAATTACGCTTTTGGAAATGAATTATTTAGAAGGCAATTGGCCGTGCTCTCTATCGCAATGTGCAATGTGTTCCTGAACTGCCTAACACGTGTGGGCAGCTGCAGGCTAATACACTCAAACCTCGTTATAACGAAACATGACATAATGAAATAATGAATATAACAAAGTAAGTCAACTGTATTTGAAAACTCTGTGCACCATGATGTCAGAAATGAACGTCATGTTTGGCGTAATTCTAAGTAGAAGAAAAACTGTGTAAACATGATGAAATGTACTTTCACTTTTGAAGACATCAATCTTTACGCAGTATTTTTTGTATTATGGTATTGAACAAGCGTAGAGAGTGACTGAGCCCCTTTGCTTTGTTTCTTTACTTTTTTCCAAGTAGGGACTAAGGAAGGGCTTCAGAAGAGGGCACCGCATGACAGGCTGTCACCACAAATTGACATGTTTTGGAGACATTTAGATCGCAATAACTGAATATATTTGGCAATCACGTCACATATTTGTGACGTCAAAACCACATAGCTAACGTGCATTAATTGACGTTATTTGACAAGGACGACAATGAAATTTATATAATAATGCTTATGTATTTTTTTGTCCAGTCCTATAACACGTGCAATTGTCTTGAGTACTCATCTCGCATATGTATTTGTGAAATAGGGTCCTTTAAGTATGGGCACTTCACTGCCTAGGCATGTGACATAGCATTAGTGCGTTTGTGCAATTTTTTTTTTTTTAGGCCTCATAACCGTTTTCACAGCACATAAGCAGAGAGATCTTACTGCAACCCAAATTGACAAAAACTAAGACTTCTTTTTAAGCAGATCATTAGAGAGATTACAGGCAACAACGTGCGGCAGAGATAACAGACCGTAAAGCATGTTTCGTGTTCTAAAGAAATATGCATACCATTCTTTGTAACGTTAATACTTCAAAAATGTTTTTAGTTACTTAGGCAGGCAAGCGCAAGTAGTCAACAATTAAAGAAAAAGTGTTCATTTACACTAGAAATGGAGGAATGGATCAGCTCAGCCACTCCAAGAGTAAGAATGGCCCAACTCTCACCATTCCAAGGAGTTGAAAGGAGTGGAATTATGGGGATTACCCTCTCTGGAACAGAGTCGGAATAGAATGGAGGGGCCTTGGCCCATTTCTATGGGCCAAGGTTTTTGTTACTTGATTTATGAAATCGGCCCTGCTGGATAATTCACACTTGACTGTTCAGCACGATTATGTCAATGGTGTCGGTCTTAGTGGCACTATAAAACAGCGAAAAAGTTGAAGATACACCACTAACTCTCACTTAAAACACCAATTTTCGACTTGCCCTCATTGGAGTTTCAAGCAAAAATGGCAGCTCAGAATGAATGGTTATTGCAGTACTTATCCGATTCTAACGTCCACCTTTTTTTCCAAGAAAGTGCATCAGAAAATTTCCTAGCCATTACAATCAGATACAAGACTGAAACTGCATTCATGGCATTGGCAATAGGCTATAGCATGGGTTCTCAAAGTGGGTTCCGCGGAACCTACGGGTTCCGCAGGCCCCTGCTCGGGGTTCCGCGAGCCACTGATAAATTTTCCCTGGTCCCGCTCTCGACAAGTGTCTAAAACGGCGAACATGAGGTGCGCTCGATCCAAAGAACCTCCATTACCCATGCCCGAGTGTCAAAAAGCACATCACAGTGCGTAACAGCAATTCGCGAACTGTGCAATAAATACGCAAGCAGCTTTTAGCCACTCAACCTCTGAGAACGGGCAGCGCGCCTAAGCTTCCGCACTTGAATCTCGGAGGCTGTAGCTTACCACCATGCGCCTTTCTCCTATTTGTAGATAGGCTAGGTGCCGATAGTGTGTGCACTGACATACACGTTGGAGGAATAAAAAAAAATAAGAAATGCGCGGAGCACCGCAAATGCGCGCCGCAATAGAGCAAGAACGGCGTAGCATCCAACCGAAACGAAGCGGCACAGTCCGCATCGCCGTGGTCCTCATGAGGCAATCGTACGCGGCACGTGACTGACAGCAACGCCGAAGCGCTTCGTGCCTAATTGTGCCTTTAAAGCCATTATTCTTGCGTTTATCGCCACGCGTAACACCGCGTTGGCGGCTAGCCGCGCGCCTCCATAAGTGCGTAGTCGCCATCTATGATCGCGTCGATAACCACCGCAGTTCCGTCCCAGCGGTTGCGGCAAATAGTAGTTTCATTTTCACTCGGTGCGCGCATCGGCTGCATGCCTTCACAACTGCGTAGTCGCCTCCCATGGCAGCGTCGATAGCGACTGCAGTTTCGTCCGCACTTCTTACAGCGAACGGTAGTTTCGTTTTGACTTGGTGTGTGCGTCAGCCGCCTGCCTTCTGAACCGCAAGGTCGCCGTCCATGATCGCGTCGATAGCGGCTGCGGTTTCGTCCGCAGCGGTTGCGGCAAGCAGTGGTTTCGCTTTGACTCAGTGCAAAGCTGTCCAAGCTGAAGAGCACCGGCTACATTGCCATGGACGAACAATTTGGTGGCGAGCAGCGTAGTGGCGAAAAACTAATCGGGATGTGCGCCCGTTGGTGCAAAGCACGTCTCAGATGAAAACGCGCGCCGCGAAGGATGTCGCGAGGCCTTCGCCGCTGCTAGAGCTAATCATGCAGTCATGAGATGACGAGAATTTCAGCTTCCGCACTGGTCTTGTGCTAAATAGAAACAATATTTGATGATTCATTGAGTAAATAAAAGCGTGTTGACGTAGTGAAGCATTTGTTTATTGTTTTCTTGATACCCTCGATAATTTGACATTCTGGTGATTCAGGGGGGAAGGGGGGGGGGGGGGGTTCCTTGGCACTTTATGGAGCTTAGCAGGGTTCCCTGGGATGAACGTACTTGAGAACCCCTGGGCTATAGCCTAGTGTCAGCCAGCATCATTGCCATTGTCAGCACAAAATGGTGACAGAACAAATTTTTACATAGGGTGGTGATGACAACAGACCACTTTCATTATGTAAACTCATTCAAAAGAGAAGTTATTTTGCATGCTTCACTAGTGGCAAACAAAGCTGCATCACATGTTTTTCAGGGTGTCAGAGCCTTGCGTCACATGATAAAATGGTGAAGTGGTCAGTCTAGGCATGGACTGCCACCTATTCTGAAGCCCATCCCATTCACCATGATTTCAGAGTCATTTACAAACTGTGGAATATCAAATGCAGTGTACCTCACTGAGAATAACATACTGTGGCCCATAGTGACAAAGAGCTGTATGAGTACAGTGACGATGGGCATTAGGCTTAAATAAATGTCCAATCTGCGAAGGTAAACTTTGCAAATTTCGTCCTTTTCCGATAGCCAGAATAGAAGGCATGCTACACATTTCTTGCTGTAAAACCAAGTGGGCGTTAGGTCTAGGTGAACATTGTATTCTGCTTTGAACCCGTAAAAGTGTACATTAGTTTTGGGGACACACTAGAATTGGGTAAATACTGCAAATAACGCAGCCACACGTTTGGACTTTTATATATATATTTTTTGCCTCTTGCTTTAATTCAACCCATTGGCTAACTGGATCAATTCTGTTGGCACTGTCAAGGTTGGATTAACCGAATTCGACTGTACTTATATACGTCATGTCGCTCTAAGTCATGTTCATGTACATGCTGTGTCACAGGTCATTGAATCTTTTTTACACCTTATTTTTAGATTATAAAAAATCTGAAGGTGGAGGGGGCTAAGCAGCATGAGTAAATTACAGAATACTAAAGCCAATAAAGCAAGGCACACTTGAAGCAATCTGTTAGACATTGTAGTTGTAAGAGGCTATAGACTTGTGTAGTTCTTGTATGAGCAATGTGCACAGCAGAGAAGAACCATGGTGTGGCACAAAGTTGGCAATGAAGAGTCACTTACAATCCTTCCCGATAGCCATCAAGAAGTGCTTGGCAGAGGGATTTGTTTTGTGGAATGGTCTGCAAGATGTTTCCCTCAGCTGTCACGTAGCCAATGGCCCACTGGCCCAGCCTTGTGCAGCTTAGCCGGAATACGTAGCTGTAGGCACAAGAGTAAAAGCTTCACATCAGATGCCGGTGATCATTCAACGTACAATACAGTGCAGATCACTTATAACGTAACTGCTTTTAGCGCGGGACCGGTTATAGCAAGGGCTTTTTTGACCACCAATATATCTCCCATAGAACTCAATGTATAGGCGGACCGTTTATTGCGTAGGCGCGCGAAGCAGAATACCGGTTATAGCGCGGTTCTTTTAAGCACGCAACCATGAAATCGGCGCACCACGCACGGCCTTTTCTAGGAGGCGTTGAGCAACGGCCCGCACAGCTGCACGGTTGCCGGGCACGCGCGTGGAGACCAGTGGTGAAAAGCGAAACAAAAGTCGCCGTTTCCCTCAAAAGAAGCATCAATTGCGATAGTAAATTTACTAGTAGAGTATATAAAGTAAAGATAGTAGTTTTATCGCCTGCATAAACTTGGACACATCCGCTAACTGAATTAACAAGCATGGTGTCAGCACGCACAAGCAAGCATGAATAGATCGCACTCGATGACCGCAGACAAGCACTGTAAAAACGCTGGCGTGAGAAAACGCGGCAGGAGCAGCGACTGAAGGTTCGTGTGGTCTATTGCTTCAATGGAAACTGAGCAGCAAAAGCACAGCGCATACAAAGGTCAGAGCCGTGTGGAGATCGCTTCCAAGATACAGTGTGCGCGACAGCCCTCAGCCGCGCAAAGTACAAGTATGCAGTGGCTTGCACAGTAAAAGCCGCGCCATCTCCCTCCCGCGCTGCCTTCGCGCTTTCCTCCTTTCGTGTGGGAGATTGAGTCGCCAGTTTCCCTTTCACCCAGTCGCAAGATACGCATTGAGTGTCACAGCTAAACGTCGCCTCCCCTCCTTCGCTCCCATCCCTCCACGGCCTTCCGCACGGCGAGAGTCGTCGCGTTTGCTCTCCGCCGTACGTTCGCTCTCCGTGAAAGCAGGCGTCCCTCTCGCGCTTTCACATGCACATACAGCATACGGCATACAGCAGCATACAGCATTTGGGAGCGTGGATGCGCGCGTGGGGACCAGAGGCGAAAACCGAAACAAAAAGGAGAAGGGTGGGAGACATTGGAGGAAGGAGGGCGCGTGTTTTCATCATTATAGCAGTGTCCAATCAGGGTGCGCGGAGTGCGAGGTAGAACGGTAGCACATTCCTTTTTTTTCCCCATTTTTTTTTTCAGGAGTGGTAGCGTGGGCGTGCGCGTGGAGACTAGTCTCCAGACGAAAATAACAGCGTTCTTCTGCTGATGCCGCACTTTTCAGGAGAACATGGTTTCTGTGCTGTGTTGCGATTGTGTTGCATGTGTGTTTGGGTGACATATGTAATAAATTGTGTTTGAAAGGTGGGTTGCCCGTTTGGCATAAGCAAAAGCCGAAAAAAAACATGCTTTGGTTATTACGCGGTACCGCTTATAGCGCGCATTTTTACAGCTCCTGCGACTTACGTTATAAGCGGTCTACACTGTATTAACAACAAAAACCACAATTTGTGCAAATCAAAGCGCAAGTTAAATTGCTTCATCTTCATCCAAAATATCAATGACGTGTCAGCAAGCTTCTTTTTGCTTCCAACCAAGCTACAAGCAGACTCGCCACAAAAAGCCAAGTACACTGATATTGTGCGAGCTCATAAATCAGTTCCTAACAAGTAAATGCACAAATACTTTGCTTAAATTAGACAAATAACCATGTTTCAGGCAAAGCGTGTTAACAAAAGTGACAATTAACATGCTCATGTCATTTTGCAAGATTATGGGAAAATATGTAACAACCGACCATGGCACAGCCATGTGGCATGCAAGACATGATCACTAAACAAAGTTACAAAATCTAAATTAATGCCATCCATTGGACAGTGCCCAATCAATTTTATCACTGCCCATTGAAACTCATAATTTTCTCGATTACAAATATACAAGATCTGGCAAATCAGCAGGTGGATGACAATTTTTTCCCTTTCATGAAACGTACACAGTATGTACTGAAGGCACAAATCAAGCAATGTAATCATTCTTCTGATATAAGAGGGTAATAGCTCACCTTCCTGGCTTGTTAATGTATTTGTACAGACGTGCCTTGACCTCATCATACGTAAGGAAGGCAACATAGCCAGGGTGGGTAACTGCGAGGATTTGCCAATTTCTAAGAAGTGTTGACCAGGGCTGAAATAACCTGAAAAGATAACGCCTTTTATGCACTTGAAACACAGCAGTACAAAATATTGCAAAAGAACATTTCCTTATCGTACTCTCACTTTAGTGTAAGAGTATTCGGATGCCACGTGTATCAAAAATTAGCATGTATGTCAAATTATCATTACACTGTATTCGATAGCTTACCAGAAAAGGTTAGCAATTTTTAAGAACACCCACAGATGAAGTAATCACATTTCTGAAAGACATTTTAAGGGCAATGTCAACTGCTATGCCTTAAAATATGACTGACTGCAAGATTGAAAAGAAGTTCGAATTAACTTTCCACTCACAAATTGTGTCACAAGTACATACACAAGGAGCCTGATGTAAATTGGGCCATTTTAAGAAATAAAAAGAACAATTTAACACACATTTTATGAAGCTCCAAACAAACAAAGGGCCGCTTGCCATCACCTAGTACACCAGTGGTAGTGATCAACAGTGGTTGAACAAGGCATGTTGCCTCTACAAGTGCACTTGTCTTCACCAGGGCAACAATGAAGATGAGTTGATGAAGACAACTCCATTAAACGAAATGTTGCCTCACCGTTGATCGCTAGTACACACCAAGTCAATGTTTATAAGTGTCTATTCCTTAGAAACTCTTATCTTCACAGGCCAAATAAACTCGTCGCAGAAAACCTTTCAATTCTATAAATATCTTTGTCAACAACAGGATTAGTTTAAGAAATGCCATTGCCAAACACTTTGGTGAATTTCTTACTTGTGAAGAAAAAAGAAAACAGTATCAGACTTAGCCACAGGATAGGTGCACGTTGCTTTCCTAAATTTGTTACTTATCTCCACAGTTATTTTATTGCTCACACCCTTACAATCCACATTGTTTGCTGTATAGAAGTATACCATAAAACAATTCATAAGGACATTTTTGCCACAAGACGACCTCCTCCAAGAGGGACACAAACAAAAATGAAGCAAGGTTCTTCATCTTTTAACAGCACATACTTGCCTTGAAAAGAAAGCGTTTTTGCGTACGACATGCTTGGCTCGAGTTTAGTTGAGACGCCGCGCTATCATTAGACAACATCCTGCTCCAACGAACGCCCACTTCCTGGCGCACTTCCTGCGATCCGCTTCTACGCGACTCTGTCCTTTGAGGTGCTTAAGAGCAGAAAGTTCCTTAATGTCACTATCTCACTCACAATAGCCCTTCAACTCTGTTCTTTCAGAAATGTCAGCAAAAAACTACTCCACATTTTCTGTCGTGCCAAATTATAGTGCATTATTTTGGCTCAATTTAAGAAAATTACTATTCTTAAGGTCGCTTCGTTATATTTGTATGGAACATCAAAAAACATAACGAAGAATAGCTCTTAATAAAAAAAAGGCTTAAAGGGACACTAATGTAAAACAATAATTCAACTTAGACTGACAAAGTATTCTTCGAAAACTCTGCTGTCGTTAATTACACTGCAATAGGTTAAGTATTCGAAGAGAAAATGGTGCTCAAAGTTAATTTTTTTGAATTTCGCGCAAAAACTTCAACGTCAGCACTTCAGTGTGACGTCACTACTTCTAACGTAATTTTTTGTATTTGGGCCACGTTGGCTCAGTAAAAGTTCGCGAAACTTGCCATATTCAGCCTTGGGCTCCTTTAGAACACAATGTAGTCAATCTTTACCGCTAAAGAATTAACTGAGACCTAGAAGATGCTTTCAAAATCCATGACGTCACAGTGAGCTTGTGCGGGAACTTGAAGGTGGCGTCGCCACTCGCCTTTGTGTTTTTCATTTCTGGCTTACCAAGCGGCGTCTCGCGGTAAGAGTGGGGTTTTCGGTATTGGGGAAGGGTAATCAACTGATAGAGAAGAAATCATTTTTCCCTTTAGTGTCCCTTTAAGCATGTTTTAGCTACTACTGTTAGGACACATGATGAAGGAAGGAACCATAAATTAGTGCCTAAACTTCACACACAAAAGTGAGTCGATGAGCATATTAATCTGGTGGGCAAATCAAAACACCTTGCAAGATTGATTTTCAAATATAGTATAACAACAAACTGGTAGAAAAGGGAGCAGCTCAAGCTTGGGAGTACAAGAAATGTGGGGGGGTCTAATTAATGAACCAAATCTCCTATTCAATTTTAGTCTTAAAATCATATACATATTTGCCATTTATGAATTGAGATACTACACAGTTGTACCTCAATATAGTGAAGTAAATGTAAAACGTTTTCTGCTTATATAAGCATGTAACATACATGCTTGTAATGAATACAGGATATAACAAGGGTATTTCCGTAAAAGGTGCAATGTCATTATAGCTAGGTTTGAGTGCATTGCGAATAGGATTTGAATACATCATGTCAGCAAGGGTGTAGGATCAAACATGAAACTGAAACAAAAATGTGATAACTGTCATCTCAGCTACAGCTGACATGAAACATGGAGTTACGTTGGCATGGCTTCTAAGATCATCAACATATGTGCTGGTGGGGGCATTATGTGACACCGAATATCTTGGAGGCCATGTCCTAAGGTGCCTATCTACTGCATTCGGCAAAGACCACAACCAATTCAGTAGCAGCATGGCAAACTAAAATTATCTACGCTCTGTGGCTGAAATAAATGCACTAGTCACGTCACGACTCCCCGATAATATGTCAATATAGTTTAACCTTTGTAGAGTTTTAAGTAGTCGGGAGCTGTGGGAGGCTGCCATGCACAGCTAAAACCCCGAACTTCAGGAAGCTATCCTGAGGTGGGCTGAGGTGGTAGAGGCGGCCTACCGCGAGTAGGACAACCTCTCTCGCCTTCTTCTCGCAGCCCCTTTCCCTTTAAGATGGGATAAATAAAGTTGTTTCTCTCTCTCTCTCAGCTACACTGACCGACTTATTTTGTATGAGACCAGAACAATGGCAGTCCTCACACACGAAAATCGGCAAGTCATATTTCCAGCAGATACCGTCCTCGGCCAAACAACCATGTAGTTTTTTAAAACCCTTACACTATATGGCAAGTTCGGGAGACTTGGCAGCTATGGAAGAGTACTATTCGATGTTTGACTTGATTCACATCCAGTGCCATTCAATTCATATGTGGTTCAGTTTCATAAATTACTATTTGCACACCTCTATTAACGTGCTGAAAGAGCCCTGACACAAAAGTTTGGTAACAAAGTTTCGAAATGAGCCAATTTCAATGCTTCAGTGATGCCTTCTAACATCAGTATTCACCTAAAACATATTGCACAGTAGCTCTGTTTCAATATAGATGTGCCTATGTGACAACACATAGTAGTTAAGAAACAATGTGGCATTGTGAAGGTTTCTGCAACGTCTTTATGTGAAATGGTCCCAAACGACTAGTCTCATGCTGTCAAGTGTAGGAACACTTTCAAGTGTATCTAAAGAAGGCACCTTTGTTACGACAAAAGCAAGAAGGTATTTTTCGTGAAAGAGTTATAGGACTTGGCTTAATCAATTTATTTTGCTTAGTCTTCTCCTTCATTCTAACTCAGTGGTAAATTTAGCATGAAAAGGACAACAAAAGGAGACACGAAGCATTACTCTGAAATGATCAAGAGCTATGCTCTACCGACCTGGCAAGGATCCTCACAATGTAGTTTTGATATAATTATTCCAGGCAGAACCAGAATTCAGTACATACATGCATGCCAGAGGAAAATTGACCGACTGATTGATTCACGTGGTTTAACGTCCCAAAGCAACATAGAGGCATCGTAATGGTGGACTGCAGATTACCTTTGACCACCTGGGATTCTTTAGGCAGTACACCATTTTAGTAAGTCCACCCCAATGAAAAAAAAAAAAAAAAAATGGGCACCAACATTAGCAGAATGACTGCCCCAGAATATTGGTGCTGCAAGGCTTCAATCCCCACACCAGGACAAAATATTTAACTGCAAAGTTTACTGTCAGCACAACTAGCATGAGTTTGCTTTGTAGCTTCATGGCTACCTGCACACTGGATGCCAACCTCACCCTTCAAGAAACATAAGAAAATACTGAATCATACTCACCTTGTGAACACATCAAACTCGAAATTTGAAATATAGTCATTGCATGTGAGGTCGATGGTGGACTTGAGTGCCATTGCTTCAAGCCCTGAACTAATGGGATGGACTTCGTGAAGCGTTTGTCGAAAAACCCGCCACGCTACGACAGTCCTGCACAGGAGGAAGAGAAAATAGGTAATTATTAGTTTCATGTGCATACACATCTCTTAATGGCACCCTCACTTTTATAATTAAACATGCCCATAATGTGAATCACCTCCAGAATAAACAAGTCCATTAATACAGATACTCTCAATGCACAAGAATTCATGCAGCCAATACCACAGAAAACTAATCCAGCAAAGATTTGTGTTATAACTGTGTGCATGAATAAACAGCACGTATAAACATGTCTCTTTCTGTTGTGCTTCTTTATTTTGTATATGGCTCATATAAACACAGTTAAAGAGAATGCTGAGAATCACATTTTATGTGTTAGCCTGGCTTAAGTAGAGAGGAAGTTTAATATTAGCTGGAGAAAGCTTTAAGGCTTGGTGTGCTACTTTAAGTACGCATGCACACAGACACAAACTAGAGCGCTTGAAATATGCTATACTTCATTTCTACATCACAGGCAGTGCTATTAAGGCTAGAGACTTCTCTTGCCATTCACATTTGCTGAAAAAAAAAAGTGGGTCACATAAAAAAATGTATAGGTAAGCATCATGTGATTCAATTTAACATAAAGCCTCATACCTCTATGCTACAAAGCATAATATAATTATTAAATAGAAGGTGTTGCACATCTGAACACATTTACAACCGAATGAGCAGAGTGATATGCTTCTGTGACCATTGGCCACAAGTGCACCACTTGTGCTCACAACCAAAACATAGTATGTCATACAATGGAAACACAAAGATGCACAAATAATATTTGATTTGACGCAGCCTTATGCCCATAAGTTGCAGTTGTAATATGTGAAGTGGTTATTCTGCAAGAAGCAATGCAGATCAAGAACAACTGCAGTGTGGAACGCACAGAGTGAGACTTTTACGATTGCACTACTAGTGTAGCTTCCATAGCATTGCATGCTAAATATGTCATAGAACAAGTGAAGTTAAAGTAGTTTGTGAGGTCTCAAGTTCTTCATAAATGAGAAAACACAAGTATGACTTCTAGGCCCAGCTTTCCTATTTCTTGTAGTGATCCTAGACGAACAGACAGCGAAGAGGACAAATATGAAGAGGCAGAAGAAGAGAACGAAGACATGGAGGACCGTAATGGCAGCTGACTACTATAAAGTCTTGAAGGCTTTTACCGTGTGTTGGAACTTTATATTTCTTAAGAAAATCTTTACCTTAAGATATCACAACTTTTGCTAAGAGCATACTGTGTAGGAATGTTCACTTCAAGTAAACGTTGAATAACATCACATGCATGAAGGCTAGGGACATGTTGATGATCACACCCTGAAGCACATATGGTGAAACACTCCGTGCACTTCTGAAGGCTTATCACTCACATGATCGTTTATAATGTGTTGCTAACAGTGCACAACACCAATCCGTTTCTCTCACTTTTATGCCTCTTTAACAACTTTCAATAGGTAAATAAATGAAGAGCCATGTGTTGTGCCTTACTAAACAAGTGGAAAAACTAAAAAGATGAAAAAGTCTTTATAATGTCCGAGCAGCTTGACAGCCATCTTGATTTGTGCTCGGAAATAAGCACCAGGTGAGGGTGATAAACCATAATTTAAGTCCCCCTACATGAAATACACTAAATAAATACAAAATAAAACAAATAAACCACTATATTCCTAACTTGCACAACAACCTACTGAAGTTCTACACTAAACAGCCCAGCATTGACAAAAATATAGAGGAGTAATAAAAACTGCATGCCTGATATAAAAATTGTATCAATTACACTGAACAGCAGGGCAAGATGGCGGCATTTACTTCTGTCTCTGCCACTGTTGACCACTGAGCCTTAACTAGAAAGCTACTTTAATGTACACCTTCAGGAAAATAATTCACTGAAATGAACCTCCTCGCAACGTGCATTTCAAGGTCACAAAACTTGTTCTACTGAAAAATATGCATACAAGGAAGCAAGATTATGTGGTTTATTACAGTGCGGCCCACTCATACAGAGTAACACCGATCTTGAAAAATTGAGCTGCTAGCCAGCAAACTAGCACTAACAAAAGCTGTGCGTTGTGTGCCTTGTGGAGCAAGCACACAAGTAAAAGAATGTTAACAATGTGAAAGATAGACTACCAATAATATCTTAAAAACTAAGCTGAAGGGGCAGGCATACAAATGGTCAAGGCAGAATAAAACTATCAAAAAATCATGCTTATAAAGAAATCTGACACAGCTAAAATAGGAACAGGAGAAGGACATGTTTGTCCAACAATAATGGCCCAACAGGCAGCGGTGTCGTAAACAGAAACACAAGATTAAAGAGAAACAACACAAACTGAGTCACAGGGAAAGGAAACCTCATTGTTTCCCAACTCGCAAGGTAGCATGGGCAAACAAACGAGAAAAGGAGGAAGGATGTGATGTCATAACCCCCCCCAAAGCAAAGAGTGAAAAGATGGGTGTGTCAAATATAGAAACCTAGGTCACAGCCGCGGCTGTCAGCCCAGGGTCTTTCCCCTGCCTTCTTGCCTGCCGCTACCAACCCGTCGCACACACTGCCAAACTTTTTCATTCACGTAGCCCCAGTCGCCCTCCCACACTGGCCCGTGGCCAGACAACTCACTCTTCGGCGCCTGACTCAGGTGCACATACATTGAGCATGCTTATTTTTTTTTCTCTCTCTCTCTGTCCCCTTCACTCGCAGTTGAGAGCCGAAACTGGCACGCAAGTGGGCGTGCAAACGCACTCACGTCAGGATTGTCAATGGCAACGGGAAGGGGGGCAAAAACGCGAGCTTTCATGCAGGCAACTCATGTCTGACACAAGACAAAAATGCATTCTCTAAGAGGCATTGGAAGTTGTATACTTAAAATAGAAAGCTCATTGGTCAGACCTTAAAATATGTTTCTGCATTAGAAAGCAAAACTCTCTCTCTTTCCTACGCTATATTGATTAACTTTTGGAAACAAAGGATAAATATAAATAGCACACACGTCAGACGACATTAAATGGTATGTGCGACTAAGAGCAATACTCTATACATAAATGTGAGCTTTGAAGACTAAAATGTCGATAGAAAGTTCAATAAACTGTGACGGAACAGTTAATTATTGCCACTAAGATCAGGTTTTTAAACGAAATCCCTTGACTGTTGTTTCCAGTATATCTGAAACCACTGCTCAAGTGCATGCGCCTAGTATGCTTGTGTCAAGCCTGTCTTGCAGTGACGAAAAAAATTTTAAATACAGGCAGTACACATGACATGAGGCATGACAGTTTCTATGTACGAGTGACGTGAGCAAATACATGCCATCTGTCACCCTTTGAAAATGAATCTGGTACGATATCTAACTAACTGCAAAAGTCAAGTGGCATATTCTTGCCTGAGGCCCAACAGTTCTGGCTCAGTAATAGATGTTTGCCTAAAAAACACTGATAAACATGGAAGATTTTGAGATTGTGAAGAGCCCAGCAGCTGTACATGAACAGTATAATCTAGTTCCACATTGATTTACCCACAGTCACGGTGGGTAAGTCTATTTGGCCATATCAGCCAATTCACTGTATTGTACATCCTAACAGAGTTACATGTAACATGATTTCCAAATCCAATGGAGCAATACATGCCCCAGTGCAGCTGATAGCAGGATGGCCCCAAGAATTTCAGGCTGCAAATTAACATTGTACAGTAAGAAGAAGAGGTGAACAAAAGTTAAATTTCATGGGGTTGTCAAGTAGCTATTAGTGCTGTCTGCAGAGGGTTTGCCAAGAAGTCGGTACAAAGCTAAAATAACTACTTAAGGTTTTGCTGTTAAGTGTACAGCAAAATTTTTAAAAGGCAGTGAACACTACTCAAGAGTTAAATTTGCTTTTGCCAGCAAACTTTACAAAGTTAGAAAAAAAAAAAAGAACAAAAGCCTCTGTCCCAGATTTGACATCATCACATCTAAAGTGCAGGCAACACAGTGAAATTGAGAATTTCTTCCTCCTTTCTTTTTTTTCTATAGTTCTTGTAGTCCACAAACACTGTGACAGCGTGGTGAGAGAAAAAGTTAAAAGAGCGCTATAAATGTCCCCTTCAGGAGATGTGCGTACAATTATGCAAGCCAAGATAGCGCATCAAAAGAAAAAGCACCAATGAACATATCGAAGTTTAAACATGTAGCACAAATGTTGAGACACTTCTGACTGAATCTTTGCTGTGAATTGAAGTGTTTTAACCCTTTACTAACGAGTGTTGCCTACAGGCTATATAAAAAAAAAATGTTTCTTCCTAAGTTTCAGTATTGAGTATGAAGTTTCTGGCTAAATATCTTTGGTCAACATTGAATGACAGGCTCATTTGTAGGTTTAGAGCAGAAATACAGGACGAGGAAGAAGAATTGACATGCGACTTGCTTTCTTTTTAAAGCACAGTCACAGGAGACAGACTGATGCAAGATCTCTGGCTGTAGTGGTGTCACATACATTATGTATACATTATGTAAAGTAAATGAAATGTACACTTATGGTTCACATATGGCGAGAGCCGTCTGCACAAATTCCAAACGAAGCTATAGGTGGCTTGGGATGAAGCCCACTTCCAGTTATGTGCCTAGTTTCGCCCTATTGCTGAAAAAGTTTCCGCAATATACTTTTTCTTTTCATTGATTATACTTATTCTCAATGTGTTTTGCACATTTAGATAAAGAATAAACACCTTTTTGGGGTATTTACATGTGCTGTCATATTGAAGAGTTAAAGTAAGGTGTTGGAAGGGTAGACATCTGCATGTTTTCTCTTGGTGTCACAATGTTATCATGCAGTGGGTTTCACTGCT
This sequence comes from Dermacentor silvarum, assembly GCF_013339745.2. Taxonomy (NCBI): domain Eukaryota; kingdom Metazoa; phylum Arthropoda; class Arachnida; order Ixodida; family Ixodidae; genus Dermacentor; species Dermacentor silvarum. The sequence continues at coordinate 152,230,123 of NC_051159.1, read as the reverse complement.
TTGATTGTGTCTGACAATGCTTTACATCAGGCAGATTTATCCAGTGACAAGCTGGGTGCTTTTCAAGTATGCTGGACATGAATAAGCTCACACATGGAGTTCATATTTTGTAAATTGTTATATGTTCAGCTACAGTATGTTTTTAATGATGCAAGAAACATAATAAACCAAACAAAATTTTTTATGGGCAATGCTAACTGGTGCCCGAATAGGATATAACCATAAAATGAGCTTGAAGACTACCATCATCAAAAGAGGAACCAGTACAAAATGCCTAAAAAATTAGGCACAGCATGCAAACTTGTTTTCGGCTAGCAGGAGGAACTGCAAGCAAAATTTTCAACCACTCTTTCACAAGTTCAGCCCCTGCCACATTTTCTTAGTTCTTTCTGAAAGCAAGAACAATGAAACAAAGCGTGTTTTTAGAGTTGCCTTCGAAGCAGCCGGCTGTTGAATGGCCGCTCCCCAATAAATGGGTGCGAATACTTAGAGATTAAATTGTTTTTCAATTGTTACACAGGAACAAATGGTTTGCACAGGGACACGTACGTAAAGAACTAAAGTTACATAGCTCCTAGCATTGATAATTCCACGAAAGTACAATAGATGTGCCATACTAATACATATATACATGCCCTTTCTTTCCCAAGACAGCATACAATTGAAATAAATTGCCCTTCGAAATTGTCGCAGCAACGCCATCTGTATTTGAGCATTAATTGTCACAACATTTGTCCATTGAGAGCTATCTGTTGATAATGTTTCTTGTTGCATGGATTGTGGTGTTTAACCTTGTTTGTCATACTGTATTAATTCCACTGTTCCGTTTTGTTTATTATGTATCTTGCACACCTTCATGTATTAAACGCATTTCATTTTGTTTTAGCTAAGATCTTTATTTTTATATAGCTGTATATAATTTGTATATAATGCCCACCACAGGGCACTTTAGGTAAGACAAGAAATGTAGAAGTCAACCATGAGCATTACTTGGGGAAGCCAGTTCAGGGAACTGGTAGCATGACACAAGGTCGTGGTCATGTGCAAAGCTGAATTTGAATGCCATGCAGTCAACATAGTGCTGCTGGCACGGTCATGCACAACCTCTTCACTTCACAGCATGTAGGCTGACATGCAGTACAAGCATGACAACATATGGCAAGCTATTGAGCCATGATGAGGAGCAGCTACTGGCAACATCAACAAAGCTGCTGCAAATGCCTACAATGATCTAACAAATCGAAGTCAAACCAAAAGCCAAGCCAGGAACCCACTTTTTTAATTCATTCTGCGACGTGAGAACTAGTTTATGTGTATGTGTACTATTGACCATCTCAGAAACCGTTAAATATCCGAGCAGCCTTTAAAAGTGGCCAGTAAAACCGTACATCACAATGTTGTACAAGGCTGGAAATGGGAATACCAGGCTGCATTTTGAGGCTGCTGAGATATGCAGCTTTTTGTGTCAGATCCTATGGTCCGTAAACGTTTTTGGCCGATAGTACATGCACAAGGACATCGGTGTCATTGCTGCTTTAAGTGCAAAGTTGTATTTCGTCTGCGTACGAAAACAAACTGTTTGCATGTATTCATTACACTAAACTCTTCCCAACCCAGGATAACTGTTTACATCGCAGGCAGCTGCTAGAACTAAATCAGTTCATGATCAGAAAGCAATGTTGAATGCCCGCGTGAATAAAATCCAACTGAAATGAAACAGGCTGTCTTGACACTGTTTTAATAATAATAGTTTGAATATGAAAACAGCCATCACGAGGGTAAGTACACTCATTTTGGCCACAGACGCTCCCGCGGATGGCTTATGTCAACCCGTTGACAAACCGTGACCACATGCGGTCAAAGTAGTTCACGCCTACACAGGCAGAAGAAAAAAAGAAAATTGCGAGGTGGGTGAGGGCGAAGGACAAGCATCGCTGCGCTTGGAGAATCCCTCAACGCTACCGCGCTCAATGGAGCGATCGCTTCCGCTTGGCGCTAGGGAGGAGGACCCAATCAGTGGATAAACCGCGTGGACGGCTCGGCAGCGCAGCGACAAGCCCCGGCGTCTCGAAACCAACAAGAACGGGAGAGCGTCCGTCTACCGCTTCCGCGGCAGCGGGCATTTGACATCACCGTGGAAACGAGAGATGTTTCCCACGCCTAGCTTTCCGGCTTCTCGAGGAGACAGCATGCAAACACAGGTCGATCACGAGATGGACGGAACGGGTGGGTGTTGCGGAAAAAACAGCACGAAGTGAAGTACACGGAGAACACTACTTACCGGTCCCCAAACGCGTTTTTCCAGAACTCGGACGCGTCACTTTTGGTTATCCGAAAAGTGTCGCCACAAAAGACGCCGTTGGGGTAAATGGCTTTCAGTTCGGACAGCATGTGGCTAAACACTAGGCTCAGTTTGGTGAGGTTCCTCCGAAAGTGCGACGTCTCGTCGAACATCTTCTCTTTTCCCTCCTTGAAAAGCTTGATAGCCTGTTTGCACTTTCTGTTGAGGTTCTCGATGAACACACGAAAGTACTCGTTGTCATTCAGCAAGTGCATTTTGTCCTCGTGCTTGCTGTAGATTACCCGCAGATGTTGGTACGTATCCGGCAGGATGTCCAAAATGAACGGCGGGCTATTTTTTAGGTTCATTCGCGAGTGCTGGCACAGTTTCACCACTTTGTCCATAAGCTTCCACGTCTTCTCTATAGTCCTTCGGTCAATCACAAACTTGGGAGGGGCCATCGCTTCAGAAAATGCGCCGTGTATTCGACTAAATAGCGACGTAATGTTCATTGCTTGTAAATTCTTAGACCTACTATTCACCGCCATCTTACATCGCCTGGCTATTCACCCTGAACTAGAAAACTACCCACAATGCATAGCTCGAGAGAAATAATTCATGTACAATAAACATTACTTTTTATTTTCAATATAACAATAAGAAAAAATTACTAATGTAACTCCTAATTAAGCTGCTCAAATCTAAACATAACGGGACAGTTCTTTTATTTCAAGAAAATTTCGTTACCTACCATTTCGCCTCTTTGCCATCCTCTTCCAACATGGCCACTTCGGTGGACGTCGACGATACAAGCTGGTAAGCCGGGTTGAATTCTAATCTTGTTTATTGAACGACAGCCTGAATTTAGGAAAGACGCAGTCAAATTGGTTTGTGCAAGAACTGCAAATGTTTGATAAGCTGTGATTCTTTTTTCCTGCAGTCGACTTACGGATATGATCGACTGTCAGAAGATTGTGAGTTTGCGGTGCATGCTTAAGCGCTCTTTAATCTTGTATGCCAGCAGTTCTGTTTTTTTGGCTCTCGGGTAAAACTTCCGGTTAATGCAGAACCATGCTTAATATTGCCTGGCATGTCCATTCACAGTACTGGCAGCTAATTCTCAATCGGCCAAGTTTTCTATTGTGGTACGCTTCGCTGCTGTTACAAAGTTGTCATCGTTGTTGCCGCCCGTCATTGACACATCATACCGTTGACACTCCGGGAATCCTCATATCTTAATATATGTGTCCACGTCAAGCAATTTATATTCATTATGAATTTCCGTTTGCAATATCTTGATTTCGAAGCGTCAACGGAGCGAGCACCCACGGTGTTTCAGCTGCTCTGGGGCCGCCCTTAAAACTTTTTTGAAACTGTTCACCATCGCCCGTCTGCTTCACGCGTCAACGCGACTGAGATGTAATATTTCTTGCGCGTTCAAGGCGCGCTGCCACATTGTGCATTAAAGCGGGAACAGCAATTTTTATATCTCCTCCGTAGCATATAGATTGCGAGATATTAAGCTTCGGAATCTGAAAATTACTTTGACCTTTCTTTTCATTTTTTTTTTTCCTCCTAAGAGCGGGTTTCGCGCAAGATTGATTAGCCAGCACTAATGATCTCTGACAAACTTTGTTCTCTTTCGCAGTTGTTTTAGGTCATTAGACCTTCGCCTTGGGACGTTGCAGACACTAACGTCATTCGTTCAGGCGTCTTGTGACCGCTCTAGCCTCGTTATTTGTTAATACATGTTTTGCATACTATTCGTGAATCGCCTTAATGTTTCTTTTGTAGTTGCATAGTTTGCCGAAGGTTGTTTAAGCATATCTTGACCCACATGACTGGCTTCCACGAAAACAAAATCTTACTTTAGGTTTCCACAGCTACTGCCATGAAAGCTACCGTCCGCTGTGAGGCCTGCGGGTGGCAGTTAAATATTCTGTACTGTGCTCACAGTCTTGTAATAATGTCACATCTGGAGATGCACTGCATCTACTAAGATTTAGTTGTGCAGATACTTGAGTTGTTAATAAGTGCAAAGTAACAGTTCACCAGACTGTCCCAATGTTTTTCTTACGTTTTATTCACGGCGAGAACAAAAATGTTCGTGTAGGATATTGTTAGCGTTCATACTTTATAACACTTTAACGGAGAGCAAAAAAAAAAGGGGGGGGGGGTTAATTAATAATTCGTCTCGTTTCAAATGAGATCAGGAGAGGGCTAAAACAAACTTTTTACGTATGAAACTCTTCGTTTGTTTGGCATCGAATTGCGGGCAGGAGCATCCACACCTGTGCTGCTCATTTTACGCCGTTCATGTTGTAATGTTCTGCGAATATTTGACTGGTTAGAAAGCTTGAGTGTATTCTGAGCTACTGTGAGAATCACCGAGATTCTTCCATGAACCATTACTTCTAAGCATTCTTGGAGAATGTGCGCACTTCTCACAGTAGTTGGTGTCATTGGATAGTGTCATCATCTTTTAACACAGGTCAGCATTCCCACTCAAAAGCATATCACTGAGTGCACAAGTGTGAACAAGCACCTATGAGTGTGAGTGAGCACGCACTAATTTTGCCAAGCTATTTAGGGATGGTGATCTAACCCTACATGTTATGTTGCAATATCGTGCAAAACATGAATGCAGTGAGTGAGTGAATGAAAATGTGATGTCTTTCAAAGCTTTTTTTTTTTCTTTTCTTTTTTGCTTTCTGCCTCTTCAAGCCAGACAGTTTTCAGTAGTTTTATTTGGCAAAGTTGTCTAATTCTATTCTAGGTTTAATCATTGCATTTGGGTTTAATCTTTAATTTTGTGCAATTATTTAATATAATCCTATATCTAAAAATCAGTGCCAAGGGAACAGATGTCAGCATGTTGAAAGACTTCAGTTAAATTTTGGCAATGTGAATAGAAATGTTAGCACAGAGCACATGTGTGTGCTTGACAGGGGTAATCCCAAACATCAGCTGACTGACGCTTTTGCCGCTTCGAAATTATTCTGCAAACAAAAAAAACTTGATATTGTAATCTATTTCAATCTTTCTGTTCCTTCTTTTTTCTAACATTGCCGATTCGGTATCTGTAATCCTATCCTGTCCGGTTTTGCGAAACTTTATGTGATATGATATTTGAGAAACATTGTTTTGATATGCATATCCATTACATTTAAGTATTCCCAACTTTCATTGGGAGCTATGTTGTTGCTTACTTAATTTAGTGATCTTTAATTTAATATACATGCTACTAAAGAGTACTGAAATGGTATGAGCAGTTTCATCATTTACATGCATCAACCATTAAAGAATTATCAGGTAGTGACAGTGCTCCAGAAAGCTTGCACAATAATGTGACTAAAAATGAATGCATGTTGTACACAAAACAAAAAGCAGAATTGTCTATAATTGGAAGCCTTAGTGGAAACATTACTTCAATTTTTCCTAAAAGTGCAGTTATAAAATCTTTTGAAAGTGTCCGCTACTTTCTGTCATTCATTAGATTTCGTCTGGATGGCATTTGGGGTTTCTTCACCCCTGTAGATTTAAATATATATATATGAGAGGCTTCATGATTTTCTTTCCTCTGCTGGGCTATTCACTGCTTCTTTCTCCTTCCTTTTGGTACAGCGAGGGGGCATACAGAGCCAGTGTCTCACTTTTTCTTTTTATTCTCTCTTGTTTTCCTCCCCTCTTCTTTTCTTGCGGCCACCACTTGAAAGGATGCAAGAGCTGGAGAGCGCTCTCCTTTCAGAATGCGACCTGAATACCCTGCGCCAGGTTTCCAAGATGAAGCCAGTTCCGGAGTGCTTTCGGGCCTACGTTTGGAAGGTGAGTGACAGCGCATGTGGTGAAAGGGAGGGTACAGGGCTAAGTGGAAAGGGCATGCATGGTTGCGGATTACTTGAACTACAGCAGTTACCTCATCCTGTGGAGTAGTGGCGGTGCTGACAGGTTATGAATTTTGGGCCATAGCACATAGCCAGTGCACTATTGTGGATGGATGGACATAGAATTTTTAATATCAAGGACCTGAAACATGGCGATTTGTTATTGTATCTACAATTGTGCGTTGATCTGCTATGGGTCATCTTGCAAATGTTTTCTAATTAGTAGTCATAATTCTGTGTTATGTTTCTTTTTCTTCAGCTTTTTTTTAATCTTTTTTTTTTTAATTTGAATATACCGCAGGACCTTCACGGCCCATGCAGGAGTGGTACAGAAATGTAATGATAAACAAAATCATGATGAAAAGTCAATACACTGAATGCAATTAATAAAAGAGTCGATGTTATTGCAACACACAATTTCGTTAGTTAACTTGTTCCACTGGGAAATGGCCGACGGAAAAAGGGAGTGTTTGTGAACATTAACATGACTTGGGGAGAAGATAAATTGTTTTGGAATGGGATTTAGTCTGGTTGAGGGTTTTGGAGGATCTTGCAGTTTGTTACACCATTAATATTGGGCTTTAGCACAACACATGGAAGAAAATTACGAAACTTAAAACGGCTTTGTATCCGTTTCAGGTCCTGCATCAGCAACTGTACAGTATGGCCCACTGTTAAAGGGAATACCTAATTAGTATTGAGATCAACATAACTTGAGCATATCATCAACTTCACTGGGAAACATGCTTGATTTGACTTGTTAGGTACACCTCTGATGCCAAAAAATTATTGCTGAGGCCTTCATGTCAAAACTCTGCCGTAATCAGTACCAATATACTGTACTCCGACTTACACTTAGCAGGCAACCTTGCAGAAGGTACGCAAGTAGTGCGTTCAGGGAAGTCTTTCTCCTCGCCTTTCCTAATGCAGTTGTTTTTGATCTGTGGCTACTTCTAAAGGCTAACTACATGATATATTATGACTGCAACTTATAGATGAAAGTTTATGTCAAATCCCATGTCAATTGGGTACTTTTGTGCTTCTAGTATGCGACATATACTATGTTTCAGTTGTGAGCGCAAGTTGTATACTATGGCCACTGGTCGCAGAAATATTTCACTCCGCTTGTTCCATGGTAAATAGGTTCAGGTCTGTGATGCCTTCCATGTAATAATTATGTCTTGTCTTGCAGCATAAAATTATGAGATTTAATACTACATAGAACCACATGACACGTACCTATATATTTCATTCATATATGGCACACTACTTTTGGGTCACGAATGTGAGCAGTGAGTGAAGTCCCTCTAGTCTTCATAGTGTTTCCTGCTGTGTAGGAAATGGAGTATAATGTGGTGTTTCCTTTATTTCCTTTAACAGTGTATTGTTAAACACCTCAGGACTATAAGCAGTTGTGACAAGAACAATGTTTAAACATGTTGCATACTTTTTAAGACATTTGTGCTTGGACCTGTGCTGCAAAATCAGTGAATCAGCGCTGTGTTAGAAGAAAGCATCAGAAGAATAGTAGTAACACCTGAATGTTTACTGGCACTGTTAGTATGTTGTTATGTAACTGATTCTCTTCTTTCATTGTTTTTCACTGTAAGTATTTACTTGAGGTGAATTTACTGGACAGATTTATGCGGGATAAAAAATTTAAAGATTATGATTTTGGTCTTCTGCTGCTGTATGGTTATTCTGGAAATGTTTTTGATAGGTGTGTCAGAAATGATTTTTTTAAATTTATTGATGCCCAGTGGTAATTACAGGTTTGCACATAGTACAGCTCTATTATAGAGAAACAAATTTAAAAACTAGTACAGTGTAATGCTTCAACCCCATTTCAGACGTTAAACTACTGTTTACTGTTTATCGGCAGCTTTTTCTTGTATTGTTTTAAGTCATTCTTCTGTGCAGTCATAAGCCATATGCAACTGGCTGGCAATTAAGGGAAGGAAGTTTGCTGTGGTGCACCTGTGAGATATTGGTCAGAAGGCTTGTCTGATCCCTAAGGTCAATTAGCATGCTAAAAGGTTCAGGTTATTGCCGATATTCTTAAAAATTAAGTTAAGCTGTTGAACTGAAGGAAATAAAAGGAACCTCTGCTGTAATCTTCAAATATTTTGTTCATTCTGTAGAAAGTTATAAACTATAAAAGTTTCTTTTTAAGAAAGTGCCCAAGAGTGCTTATCTTTAGTTTTTTATTCTGAAATGAGTCTCCTTCTTGAACAAGCATGTCTTATCAAATCACAAACATTAGCTGAGACTGGCTTGCCCCACTTTACCTTTCCCATTAAAAACAGTTTTTGTTTGTTACAGGGCAAAGAAAGCGCTGTGCAGGATCTTTAAACAAGTAATTGTTATGTTGCGTGCAGTTCATTTCTTCTCATCTTAGCTAAATGTTTTTTGCGATGTCCAATATTCATGGCTGGGCAAATTTCTGTTCTGTGTTTTACTGTCTTCTTTTTTTTTTCCTTTTTTTGCACACATTTTTATTTTTGCACTTAATTTGTTCAGCACACAATCACAACTGCACTCATGTTGGCCTCTGCGGTAGTCACACGCATTTAAAGACGATTGGCATTGCAAAAGCAGCAGATTCTACCTCATGCATTTGTGCGCCCTTGTATTTCTTTTCGAGTGCTGGCTTATCACTTTTTCAGATAAGCTTGGGCGTCAAAGGTAAAGAACTTGGCGATTGGGACGAGATTTATGACCTTTCGGAGCAGTCACTGATTAGAAAAGACTGTCAGACACTTGTTGGTGAGTTGATCTTATATTTTGCCTCTTTGTCTCTCTGCATTCTTGTCATTGTAGAGGCAATTTTTGTGAGACTAATCAAATGCACATTGTAGAGGAATGCATGAAAAAATCAGAGTCAAGCTATGATGCAAAGCTTTCAGGGCTTTAATACGCTTCTTGAAGTACTAAAACCCTTCTGTAGGCTGTGTCAAAATGTTTTTGAATTTTCGCCCTAATGTGGATTTTTAACATACTACTAGTATTTAGAATCCTTAATACTAGCAGAACATTTCAGCACATGCAAAATGTGAGCTAGGATTTCTGGCAACTTTCACCATAATCAGCATACCATATCCTATGCTATAAAATGGAGCTAAGAAATGTACGAGTAGATTGGGCCATGGCTGTAATTTGGAATGCTCCCTTTTTTTTTTCTTTTTTGCACTTGAAATCATATTCACGCCACACCAGCTTCTTTTTTTTATCTGCAACACCATTGCCAAAAAAATTATGAAACTTGAACAAGGTTATAATTGTTCATTATTATAACTTAAATATTCTTGTCACATCGGTGGGCACGTTAACTTTATTAGTCAAAGATGAACTGGATGCTGACCACAAGCATAAATAATAACAAGACACCTCCCATACAGAAGCCTTGTTCACAACAAAAGGAAAGGAAATAGGAAGATGTTATTGTACGCATGAATAGATCATGCAGGCAGCGGGAAGAAAGGCTGCCGTCATTGCGTTTCAGCGTGAAATCAGTAGTTTGGATTAGTAATGATTCGAAATGAAGACAAGACATCAGATTTCTTTCAGTGGCTATCGCGTGTGCACCACCCCAGTCAATATCATGTCTCACAGAATGTTCGGTGGCAGCGCTCGAAAACACTTTTTGCTTTCTTTCATAGTGGCAGTGTTCCCTGAGGCGCCTTTCAGTATTTCCGGTCTCGCCGATGTACACAAGGCCTCCCGTACGGGAGCCAAAACGTGTTGTGATTGTTTATGTTCGTGGTCAGCGTTCATTTTACTTTCGATTATGATTAATCCCAACCAGATGAGTTTTCATCAAACACTTGACTTTGTAACTTGATAAGGTTAGTCTGCTCGTGCAGCTATGGTATCAAGAAGTTCTTGTTCCCTAACAGACAGGTTTGGCAACGATGAAGAGGAGAAGCTGTCTGTATTATGTGACCTTGAGTCTGTGCTGACCCGGTTCTGCAAGACCACTGGCCTCCACTATGAGAGCAGCAATGGCTGGATGGAGGTGCTGGAACCCCTCATTGCACTCCATCTGTCAAAAGAAGAGCTGTACATCTGCTTCCATGCCCTGATCACCACCTATGTTCCTAGGTAACATGCACCGTAATAGCCAACTGCAACAAAATTTTGGATCGCATGAAAAGCCTAGTTTCAGATAACGTAAATTGGAGCTGCATCCGTGTGAAATTTTGTTCAAAATACGAGTGAATATGGTCTCGAAAGGCTAGTAAGATTAGATGTTTTTGATACTAAAACTGCCAAAAATGCTGTCATTACCGCTCGCTGAAAGTGATGTGGGACTGAGGATGCACACCTCCAAAATTGGGCGCCACCGACAGCACTCTGAAAAATCTCAGAGGTGACATGCTGGGACATTTGTCGTATCCACTAACTTCCAAGGGGCACGCATTCCTTGCTTAGGTGCTGTTTAAAAGCCGCTAATAAGAAAATTGTACAATTACCAGCCTTGCAGCTTTGCCAAGAGTACTTCAATATTATGAACCACTCATCTGTAACCATTTTAGCCAAAACAAAATTTTATTGCAGCTGGCCTTTAAGTAATGGCATGACGTTTTCAACTTATTTTTTTGCTTTAAAGGGACACTAAAGGCAAATATTAAGTCAACGTGGAATGTTAAAATACGATCACAGATACCCCGAAACGGTTGTTTCGTGCCAAAAAAAAGACTTATTTTATGAGAAAATTGCGTCTGAAGCGTCGGTGTACCTATAGCGCCATTCAAATCGCCCGCCTTCCCAAGCGAGGAGTGGTGTCGTCATGGTCTCATAGTGGCGTTGTGCCGCCGGTGAGAAAGCGCCGCCTGCAGAGGGCGCTACGACTTTTTTGCGGAAAACGCAAATGTGCGGCCAGAAACAGAGCCAAGAAGAGCCGACGGCAGTGCGAAAGGGAAGGAAAAGCGTGCGCCGCATTGTAAACACGATGACCGTTGACGCTCGTCACAATTGACCATGTTGACGACACTGACAACGACACATTGGTTCGCGATACTGGGCTTGATTTCAGCGATTTAAGCTCTGATGAGCGGGACATGCTGCTGAGGGCTCGCGCGGCCGGCATCGTTGCGTACTACAACGGCGGCCTTGGTGCCAGCTCTTCCGAGCGTGAAAACAGCGAGGGCTCCAGCATTATGACGTCGGGCGACGAAGCTGGTCACCGTCTGGACATGCCATCGCGCGGACCGTTCGGGCATCCCGTGACATCACATAGACGTGGCGTTCTGTGCTGCTTGCAATTTCAAGTGCGAGTTTAGCGAGCCAGTAACACTAGCGCAGCACTACACGATATAGAAACTACTGAAACTCGAAAGCGCTCGGCGCAGAGTCGAGCGAAAACGAAACCTTTACACCACCCATGTCGTTATCAAGGATAACTCAAGAAGTTCTATTTTCTAAGAATCTAATAAAAGTAGACCAGTAGCATTTTCTTCCGTCTTATAATCCAACGAAATTATTTTGTAATCCGAGTGGTTGAGTACTAGTGACATATTTTTTTCTAGGAGTGCCTTCGTCATCAGGTAAAGTACCTGAATGTTACTGGGGAGTCTCTTATCGTGTCCTGCATTTGCCTCAATTTCTCGATTACTAAAGCTTTGTTCGCTATTATATTGACGCCTTATACGTTCTAGAGCATTACTCTATCACTTTACTTTTTATTTGACTTTAGTGTCTTTTTAAGAGAAGTTCCAAGCCCACTAAGGCATAGAAAGAAATACTGGTAAGCATCAGAGCACCCAAAATAATTTATTAGATTGCTTGTTTAAACAAACCGGTTTTGGTTTCGGTACACGGGAAGTGGATGTGTCGTGATGTCATGATACAATAGATCACTTTGTTCCTGCGATCACAGTGGCTGCTACATGCAAGTGCAGCCAAAAGTGCTCATAGCACTCTTGTTTTTGCTTTTTTTTTATGAGAGACCTAGCCACATTATTACACGGTGTAACCAAATCTTGCTCAGTGTCATGACATCACGGCAATATTGATGGTCGGGCATTTCAAGACAACTTCTGCATCGAATTAAAATATTTTAGAAATGTTTCCCTGCCTTCATACTCCCTAAAGTGTTGTCCTTTTAAGTGCAAGAAGGGTGGGGTAGAGTTTATGCAACTTCAAGATTATGTGTCGTTATTTTTTTCAAGACAGTACAGTAGACTTCCAGTAATTCTACTGTGTTTAATTTGCTATTATGGTTAATTCAATCATTACCGAATGTCCTGGCTGGTGCCCACACATTGCAATAGTGAGTGTTGCAGATGAAAAACAATTGCACTGCGGAGTGTGAGGAGTGAGACTTACTTGCGTAGCTTCCACAGCATTGTGTGCTATGTATGAAATGGAGTATATATAGCACTGTCACAGTAAAAGGCATGTCTCTGATGACAGGCTTACTTGATGGATGGGCAAGTCTTGTTCATGTGTGGCTGTGTGTTCCCTCTGCAGGCACTGCGTGAAAGATGGAGCCCCTTTCCACCTTTTGCGACTGCTGCTGTTGTACCATGACCCCGAGCTGTGTTCGTTTCTCGACACCATGAAGATAACCCCAGACTGCTATGCCCTGCCTTGGGTGAGAAACTTTATTTGATGGTCATGGCTTTTGAGTGGCATCTCCCATCAGTTAGAAAAATTGTGGTGCTGAATCATTTGCAAAAGCACACTTCATTTTAATGCAGGCGTGTCCAATGTGTTCAACCAATGCTCCTTTGCATCGGTACCATTGATGAGTGTTTATGAGCATCTATGCTAGAACATGTGTCTTAACCTATGAGGCTGTAACTTGGAGCATAACAATGAGACTCAAAATTGGAGCAAAGGACTGTTCAGTGAGCACTGAAACAGGAAGTTGTGGGCATAGTGCTAAGAGGTAGCAAAATGGCAGTACGAATTAGAGTGCAGATGCAGGTGGCTTACATTTAAGTTGAGATTAAAAAGACATGGATTTGGGCAGGTCACTTAAAGTGTAGAACAGTGGCCGTATTATGTAATGATACTTTTTCTTGCAATTCTGTTCATATCATATCACCCATCACAGCGAGTAGTCAATACTGGTGATAATGAATTCTTGGTATCATGCCTGCCAATGACTAAAGTGGTGTTGATAGGGGCATTGTGAATTAAGGACAAATAGGATGGAAAATGACAAGATTTGTTAGGTAACATGGCCCCTGATAATCAGTTGTCTGTTGCAGTTACAGAATGGGTGTCAAGGAAAGGGTAATGCAGTCTAGGACAGCAGAGGATTAGATAAAATAATGAGATAAAGACATTTGCAGGCTTAGGATGTAGTAGGTTGACACAGGACAGCGGTAACTGGACCTCATTGGTACATGCCTTTGTCCTGCACTGGCATAAAGTAGGCTAGAAATGATGATTATGATGCTTGAAGATGCTTAATGAAAAGAACATCACGTTTGGCCAGAAGCTGTACCTCTTTTTCGCAAGATAGCTGAACATAGCTGAGAACATGGTCAAGATTCAGCCATGGTATGGGCACGTTATGTGAACCGATATATAACTCACAACTGTTAGCTGATTTATTTTACCCAGTTGAACTTGTTTTTAACTGCCCTTATCCTTGTTGCATAAGAATCTGGTTACTAAGAAAATATACCAGCAGTAAATTATAACTAAGTTCAAGACTGAAAAGTTAAGCCTTGCTGTACGTCTTGCACGGCCACTGCAGATTTGCATCGCTACAAATAATATTGAATTAGTATTGAAATATGATGAAGTGTTGCATATTAGCAATCTTACTATAATACGTAATCATTTGAAAATTTTCTTATTTTGACTTCCAGTTTCGAAGCCTCTTCTCATCCACTTGTGACCTGAAGGTGATCCAGAACATGTGGGACATCTACCTTCAGCTGGCTGATCCATTCCTTCTATTTTCTCTCAGCCTTGTGCTCTTGGCAAACACCAAGTAAGATGCCATCACACTGCCATGTTGGTTGTCATGCATTTAGCTGGCTGAGTGCTTGCAGTGGTCGCCATGACGCTCCTTTGCCTTGCTCTTGCCTTGCAGAGAAGAAATTATGTCGAGGAAAGGTGACAGCAAAGCTGCAATCATAGGTAAATGACTGCTTCTGATTTGGTTCTGATTTAGCACAATTGACAGGATGTTTTGGAACACAGAAACTATGAAAAGAAGTTGAATCATCTTGTGGCTAGGGCATGCAGTTTGAGCTACTTTTAATCTGTAGAGAGGACTGAGTAATAAAATCTCAGTTTTTTTGAACAGTTATTTTCTTGAGTCAGTTACGTTCAACCAGGTGATACAATTTGCAGAGGCCACTTTTTTTATTTTACTTTCGTGAACCCCTTAGTTACGTCAGTTCCTGTGTCATGTGAAGAAGCTGAATAAGCGTGTTCATAGCTCAGGGAACTAGGAATATCACCTTTTCTTTGGATTTGGGGCTTAAAGAGTCTTTTGAGCATTTATATAAGAGTTATACCATATCTGTCTGCAGTGTTTTTAACCCATCCTCTTTCCATTTTGTTTTCGCAGAACTCATATCGTCTGCTCCATGTGCCTTAGAAGCGGAAGACATTGAAGATTTCTGCTCACTTGCCCAGTTTTACTCAACGAGGACTCCCCTGTCTTTTAGTCGGGTATGCTTTGCCATTGTTAAGAGAGTAGTAGGCTGGGCTAGTTATCCGTTCATTTTGTAAAAGGTGTGGAAAACGAAAGGCCATAAGTGTAAAAGGTCCAGACAAACATGATGACAACACAATGCAGCAATGCGCTACTTCCAATTTTTATTTGAGAGCCAACGAACAGGCTTTAAAGAGCGCATGTGTGCCGATGTTCTCAGGCACTGAAATTCTTGTTTCCAAGTCACGACGTACACGCTCGTGTGTTGAGAGATGTACACAATATACAAAAGAACAGTGATATGCTTATCAGTGCAGCATCAGTCATTTTTTTGTAGAGGAATGAAGGTTCTTTGAGAAGCAATACGACTTGAGAGGCACCATGTCATGTACAAACCCCATTTCTACAAGTGTTTCTGTATTCTTTTATTGTGTATTTCTTTGCATTTGATATGCTTTAAAGCCTGTTCACGGACACTGGAGACAATGACAAAATCTTTCCTCGCCCTGTTGTAGTTTTGAGCACCACGAGTTCTACATGTTCAGACAAGACAGCCACGACTAAACAACATTTGTGCTCTTAGTGGATTTGTGTGTTTTGACGAATACAGTCAAACCTCGATTTAGCGAAATTCGCGATGTAACAAACTATTTTTATTTCTCCATCTTAGTTCAGTTGAATTAACGAAACCTCAATATAATGAAATTCTTGATATAACGATGTTTTTCGCTGCAAGTATCGTATTTACTCTATTGTAACGCGACCGCAATTGTAACATGAGGGGTGACTTTTCATTGTGCCCATCAAGAAAAAATAAAACCACGAAAGTAATGCAAGGGGTGACTTTTTGTTGCATCCAGCAAAAAAAAAAACGAGAACTGCTAAAGTAACGCGAGACCACCGGATGTATAAAAATGTCGCAGTTTCGCCTGAAAGGAGAAGCATCAATTGCAATAGCAAATTAGTAGAGAGCTATACGGAGTAAGGATAGTAGTTTTATCGGCTGCATAAACTTGGACACATTCGTTTACTAACTGAATTAACAAGCATGGTGTCACCGCTCACAAGCAAGCATGAGTAGATCAAACTCAATGACCGCAGACAACCACTGTCAAAACGCTGGCATGAGCAAGCGCGGCAGCACCAGCGATCGAAGGTTCATGCGATCTATTGCTTCAGCGGAAACTAAGCTGCGAAAGCACAGCGCATACAAAGGTAAGAGCCATGTGGAGATCGCTTTCAAGATACGGTGCGCGCGTACAGCCCGCAGCCGCGCAAAGTACAAGTACGCATTTGGTGACAGAGTAGAAGCTGCGACCCCTCCCTCCCGCGCTGCCTTCTGGCTTTCCTCCTTTCGCGTAGGAGATTGAGTTGCCAGTTCCCCTTGCGCCTGGTCGCAAGATACGCATTTGGTGCCACAGCTAAACGTCGCCTCTGCTCCCTCCCTCCCATCCCCCCACGGCCTCTCGCGCGACGGAAGACGCTGCGTTTTATCTACGAGTGCAAGTGAAAGCATGCGTCCCTCACATGCTTTCACTCGAACATTTCACTCGTTGATTAGAATTGGGTGCGTCATTGCACTTCTTAGACAACTTGAATTTCGATATTCGATTGTAACGCAATGATCGACTTCAGGCGGCAAAAATCTGGAAAAAACTCACGTTACAATTGAGTAAATACGGTACAACTTCGTTAAATTGAGGTTTGACTGTAGTTACACACCGCTCCTCTAGGGAAAAGGAGGAAGAAGGAGGAAACTGTGATAATTGAGAAGATATTTGAACGTTTAAAGGTGTTTAGTCTGTGGGGCAATCAGTGGACAGTTTTGATCATGAAGGTAGTGCCCCCTGAGTGACAAGAATGTGCTCATCGGAGTCATCTCCCATGTGCAGGAACATCATGCCATTATATTTGGCTCAGAAGAGTGTGTGGACAGGGACCTTCCCCAGGCATTGTGCCTACCCGTGTGTGTCTCGGAGCTTGTCACTACAAACAAGTTAGACAGGGTAAGTGTCTACCACTGAATACAGCTCTCTCTCTCTCTTTTGTGCACATGTTTAAGGGAGGTGGAGGATATGTCTCGTTGCATGCTGTGCAGTAGCTCATCGCAAAGCTTCAGGTTTTCCTTTTTGTGTCTGTGGAGAGGGTGGATGGGGTTTCTGGTATCCAACCTAAATGTTCATAAGCTATGCCTTTTGCTGAAGCTTGCTAGGTTATTTCACAGCACCATTTATGCGGCCATCGTTATTTTTTAAAATGGCCCTATGGCGCTATTATGACTAAATCATTTCGCTTCAAAGGATTTTTTGTATGATCTTGAGTTCGACGTGTAAACAACTACAATGCTTGGTAATGTGAAAATTAAAGTTATTCCATCTTGAAATTCAGAAGAGAATTGTATGAACAGAAGGGAATGCTCTTTTCACATTTCAGTCGTCCAGTGACACCATAAGTTGCTACTAGTGAGAGCAGCAATTTCATGGACCTGTGCCAAACTAATAAAAGTCTGGCTTTACACTTTGCAGCATACATTGGTGCGCTACTTTGTGGTGGACTGCCGGCCTGCTGACCAGTACAACAGTGGACACCTCAAAACAGCATTCCATCTAGATGCCAGCTTGGTTAGTGCAGTCTTTTGAGCATACGCACCTCCTATTTTCATTCAGCTTTCAAAAATTTGCATTTATTTACTTGTATATTTATTTTGTTAGTCAGTGATTTATTCATTGATTGATTATATTTGACATCTTTGTGAAATGCCTGCGCTATGAAGGACAATCTTGTGGTGGGCCTTGAAATAACTTTGACCATCTGGGGGTTCTTTAATGTGCATCTGTATTTAAGTGCACTTGCATTATTTTGTTTTGTCCCAAATAGAATTCGGGTACGGCAGCTTTAAATGTGACCCTCAACCTCATGAATAGCTGCAGAATGCTATGCCACTGAACCAACCTGGCAAGTTTAGCTTGTCTTTTATCCATTGTATTTGCATGAAGCTAAGCATGGTCATTTTTGAGCATGCATTTGAGGTTCATTACTGACTGGGTTAATGCTATTGTAGCCCTAGGATGTCTGTTGTGCAGTGTCAAAACGATCCCTGAATCTAGAATTTCCGTATTTTGTCTAATATTTTTTTCCAGGCTAGTACTAGTGGCTAATGAGAATGTTTGCTGTATCGTAGATACACCCCTGTGGATACATATTTAAACAAGAACAGTCATCACATATTGCTTTTGCCATGTTTTGGTCACACATGTTTGAAGTCTTGGCTTGGGTGCAGCTGCCTCAGACTGATGATAAAGTTGTTATTGGTGGCACCTAATGTTGCAGTTGTGGTATATATAATCAGTACATTGTGTCATTACCAACCTATTGAGCCAAGGCTACAAGCATAACATTAACAAAGAAACTTGAAAGGAAACTAAGGATGGTGCAACGAGTATTGAACAGAAAAATATAGGCGTAATGTTAAAAGGATGGGAGCATGGATCAGAGCGAATGTAGGTGGCTGATACTCTAGTCTAGATTAGGAGAACAAAATATAGTTGGGTATATAGTGCAATGCATCGAACAGATAACCAGTGGTCTATTGGAGTAACAGCCAATGGGAGGGACATGTATGTGGGTGTATTAGAGGATTAGATGAAGTTATAAAATTATCAAACTTGCAGGCATTGGGAGGATTTAGCTGACACAAGGCACAGGCTGTCACAGATTTTTAAGAGATGCATTTGGCCTGCTTGGGACTTTAGATTGGCCAGTGAAAATTGTAAAAACATCACAGTTATTGCTGGGTGACTGTACTGTATTCATACAGGAGTGAGGGTGTTTTTTTTTCTCTCATTTATCCTGCTTACTTTGTATGTAGCCTTATCATGTCTTATCACGTGCAGATGCTGCAGGAGCCACGTGCCTTTGAGACGGCCGTGCAAGCACTGTTTGCAGCCCAGAAGCAGGCTATGGAGGCCAACTCGGTGGCAAGTGGCGAGCACCTCTGCTTCATGGGAAGTGGTCGTGAGGAGGAAGACCAGTATGTGCACATGGTGATTTCGAGCTTCCTCCAGAAGCATCTACAGTACGTCAGCCTTGTCCGGGGCGGATACAAAGGCAAGCAGTATACCCTGCTTTGCAATATCTTGCATGGATCAGTGAGTACATGAGACCTTTTACAGCAGTAGTTGTTGTATATACCTACAAGCTACATTTGCACTCAAGTTTGAATGTGTCTCTTGCTATCTTGAATATTAAAATATGCGCTTCTTGCACTTTTCACATTGTTTTAGCAGGGATAGGCTGAAAAGCATGCACAGAAGAGGCAGTGTATTTATTGCGACAGCAATTACAGTAAAAGCTAATTAATTCGAATTGCACGCTTAAGGGACGCTTAAGGAGTTCAAATTAAACCGAATTAGAATTAACGAAAGTAATTGAAAAACAGCCAGAATTGAGATCGGGTTGCTAGAAAGCACTTGTAACTCACAATATTTGTTGACCAAAATAATGTGTTATCACGCCTTGCATCTTTTCTGAAAGCGATGGTCATCAGTTTGTCTTCCAAAGTGCGAAAGTGACGCAGAGCTTCATCTTCATCCTCCTTGAAGTTGAAAAATAGGCACGCGACACCGAGTGCCTCCATTACAGTAGTCGACGGATTTTTCAGACTTGGTGGATATTCCGGACTTCATATATGCACTGTCAGGGTTCCCCTAGAGCTAATGCAATTTTGCGACCTATTTTTCGGATGAATTTAGGCCCCAAAGTTTGATTTTCCAGACTAAATCGGTCGTTCCACGCCACACTACTAGATCTTGGGGACCGCCATGTTGGATTTTCCGCTGGCTTGGCCAGGCTTGGCTTCCAGGGGCCCGCTCTATGGCCTCCAAGATTTGGAGCGCACGTTATTAGGTATGTTTGATTCGCCTGCACCACCTGACCAGTTCACGAGGTGCTGCACCGTGCCATTCGTTTCAGCAGTACAGCAATGGCACCCGCTGAACCACGCCGTTCGTTTCAAAAGGTGCAGGAAAGGTGCAGGGCTGGTTCATGATTTTGCTGCATCCACTCCACTGTCGGTGCCGACTTGGTGCAGGCGTACAGGTGCGAAGCAGCAGCTCAGCAGACGACGCAGCACACGGGCGCGAGTGGCATTAAAACTCTGATAACGCACGTCTGATGTGTCTACGCAAGTGTGGTGTGTATTTACTCCCTAGAAGCCGATCATACCTGCAGTTCAGGACCTCTCAAACTTACGCGCTCCGTGCACGATTAGTCGGACATAACGTAACACCCTGCACCGCATCTTGCACCTTGGCATTCGTTGCGAGTGTCGCGCGGTGCTTGCACTGAAGAAATTGAGCTGCACAATTTCTGAACTTCTCGTGAACCACCGTGAACTGGTTCACAGTGTTGCAGACAAATCGAACGCACCTAGTAATAGATAGCGCGCGCCATCCTCTCGTCTCGAAGGCCATGCCCACTCTTCCTTGGCTGACAAAACACTTGAGGGGACTGCGCTTTTTCCATTTCTTAGTTTTTTTCAGTCAGCACTATCGTCATAACCAATTATTGCAGGTTCCTTTTTTTTTTATCACCTCGTGGCAGCGCGCAGTTCGAATTATTGATAGTGGAGCCGATGCGCATGCAAAAGAGCAAGTTGGTTTACCCATAGACGCCTATGCTGTGTGGCTGGGCTGCGACAGTCAGTTTGAATTATCCAAAAGTTCGAATTAATGAGGTGCGAATTAACAAGCTTTTACTTTATATAGACACTCCAGGCAAATTTCCACAGTTGCTGTCGCTGTCGCCATGATGTTTTGTACTAAGTCCAAGTGCAATAAAATCGTAGCCGCGCACAATATATGCTGTAGGTGCGGAGCGAAAGCTTGCAAGGATGCTCTACTCCAGCTGCGGCCGCACACATCCGATCTTGGAGGCAATCTGTGGTGGGTTCTAAGGCTAGTGGGCTTGAGGTAGCACATGGCTTCGTTTGCACCGTGTTATTGCGTGCCTAGTTCGCGTTGAAGCGAGAGGCAGCACGAAGGAGAATTCGCTCGGCCACTGCTGCCACTCTTCACCATGCCAGTGTTCTGACGAGTGTCCGCGGTCATCGATTGAGATCTGATCGTGTCAGTGCACGCGTGACAATGTGCGTGTTAATTTAGTTAGTAAGCAAATGTTTACAGCAGTTTATGCAGCTGATAAAATGACTGACCTTACTTGTATAGCTGTCTAATAATTTGCTATCGCAGTCTGTGCTTTGCCTTTCGGGTGAAACTGTATTACTGTGAAACCTCCACAAATATAGTTCTACAGAAATCAAATAGAAAGCTTCACCAGCTGTGATGGTTGTGCATAATGGCATGTAAGAAAGTAGGCTGCTGCACATGGCTCTATGGCGATTGGCCATGCAGAGTTCACCTATGCACATGTCTAATGGGTACAAGCTAAGCCATAAGTCCTTGTTTGGCTGAGCCTCTCATCAGCATTCTGGCCACACAACTTCCTGTCCCAGGCTTTGGCTATGCCTAGTTCAATATTACTTTTATGTGGATGGGCTAGTAGAAGCAGTGAGAATTTCATTGCAGTTTCTGTCGTTAATAAAACCTGTTCCTAAAACTTCTGCCCACATATTTGTTTGAGAGAAGGTATTCAGAAGCACTCTGCTACTGACTTGAATAAATGCCACAGTAGAAATTTACACGTTAAACATGCCTTTCTAGTATTTTGGGGCTGCTGCTGTAATTATTGATACTTGCACAGCTTAAGAGCACCTGTTCACTGCATTTCATCATACACCTGCACCTCGATATAATGAACATGGATGTAGTGTATTATCAGATACAGTCAAACCTCTAGCTAACGAAGGTGGACTTGCAACCAAAAGCTTCGTTAAATAATGAATTTTGTAAATTCAAGGTTTTAATGTTTCAGCAGTAAAAGTAATTTCATAAATTCCTAGGACATTCCTGGTGGATAGTAGCACGGTTATGAGTGCCAGCACATGCTGATCACGCCGACGAAGGCATTACAGCTCGTGACATCCGAGATTCGCGAGTGTTGTCTCACATGGCGCCGTAAATCTTGGATGTTTTGGCAGACCACACTTAGTGCCTACAGCCGTCACCAGATGGCGCCCACAAATTAAAAACGAAAGTGGAAGAAGATGTGGTTATTCGCACCAATTTTTAAAAATGTCGCAGATTTCTGGCGTCTCAAGATGATGCCTTTCAAGTCCTATCATTTCTCAAAGAACTTTCTTTCTGCTTCGAAAGATGACTGATGCTACAATGATGAGCACATCACTCTTCCTTTGTATATCGTGCTCATCTCTCAACTCACAATGCACATCAAGGCAACAACCATCTTGGCTCCACTTTGCACTTGCAAAGGGGAGCCTTCAAGTTACGACACGTGGCTCGCATCTGGACAGCCATGTGCAGCCATGGCAAGAGTAGAAGAGGAGATGTACGCGCTATAGGGAGACAGCAGATAGGCATGTGTATCCTGCCTCCCCATCTTCCTATCGCATGCTTGATCACGTTACCGCATCATGTTCACTCCCTCCCCACCCTCCTTGCAGTGAAGGAATGGTCAGTTGTCGTGTTTCTCCGAGCGCTACAAACTGCCACATGCCACAGCATCCCGGCCGCAGCGGCCGCATTTCGATGGAGGCGAAATGCAAAAACGCCCGTGTGCTTGCGTTGTAGTGCACGTTAAAGAACCCCAGGTGGTCATAATTAATCCGGAGCCCTCCACTACGGCGTGCCTCATAATCAGAACTGGTTTCCGCACGTAAGACCCCAGAAAGAAGAAGAAGAAGAAGTTGTTTACCAACGCAACAAATGACACAGTGGTGATTCCTGCATGCCCTGTCCCGGTGGGCGTGCTTCGACAGTGTCTTTTGCCACTCAAACTTTTCATGCAGGAGGATGCTTGCAAATAACTTTTGCCTTGGCTTGCATTCTTAGCGTTTGCTAAATTTACCAGCCATACAAGTTCCAAGTACATGCTTGAAATGGCCAGTAACTTTGTTAAATCGAAACCATGACACGTGAATACTTTGTTAAACGCGAGAAAGATACACGGTTTTCAATGGAACTAAGATCGGGAAATGAAAGTAGTTTGTTACATCAAGAATTTCGTTAAATCGAGGTTTGACTGTATTACTAAGTAAATATAAATTGTTTCTCTCTAATATTGACATGGGATGAATATCTTCTTAAACCAAATATTAGATATAGCAAAGGTATTTTTGTGTTGGATGCGACTTCATTATTATAACGAGGTTCAACTGTAGTGGCCATTTTACCTAATGTATACACAAGAGAATTCAGTGATTTCTAATATACTGTGAATGTTGTTTTAGTAGAATGTTCACATGAAAAAGGATAACAATATTCGCCGTGGTGGCCTAGTGGCTCTGGCGTTGCGCCACTAAGTTTGAAATCGCGGGATCAAATCGCGGCCTCAGCTGCCGCATTTCTGAAGTGGGCAAAATGCAAGAACGCCCATGTACCATGCATTGGGTGCACGTTAAAGAACCCCAGGTGGGCGGAATTATTCCGTAGTCCCTCACAACGGTGTGCCTCATAATCAGGTTGTGGTTTTGACATGTAGTAGTACCTCAGAATTTCATTTTGAAAAATTATGACATTGGCTGGAGGGAGTTCACTGGAAATGTGGGACCACAGCAGCTTTAATTTTGCTCTCGTCATCACATAGAGCAGTGTTTCTGAAAACCATGGTCGACCGACTCCAAAGGTTCCCGAGAGAATTTTGAAGGCGGAGTTTGTGCAGACTGCAGTAGAGATGCGCCATCTTCAAGTATCGTCTCTCAAAGAGAGCAAGAGAACTGGAGAGGCAGTGAAGCAACACCACACTGTACAAAATAGGTTCTTTTGAAGTGGTCAGGAGAGGTCCTGGACATGGATCTCGTGCCATATGCAGAATACTTGCAGTCTGGGCTATGTAGTTCACATTGAATCTGTCATAAAAGATTTAAGGAAGATTTTGTGACTTTGGAAAAAAACAATGGCACTTTCACCCAAAGACGAAGCATTTAAAGCGATAGTAAGGTTTAACGTTGTGCCAAAAGGGTCTCAGAACGCTGGCATAATAAGGAGCTCTTCCAGCTGCATTGCAGGTGTCGCACCTCGATAGTGCATGAGATGAGACCGAAGGTAAACCGTTGGTGTTTGTCAGCACGCCAAGAAAGGATTACACAGATTTAACTGCATGTTTACTGTCCGTTCTTCTCAGACCAGCGTCTACACCACAGTGTGGTATGCACACATCTGTTCACCAGGAATGCTAAAGCGTATGACCACAACGCCCATGCCAGCAGCAAAAGCCAGGAAGCTGCCTTGGTTCCTGCAGAGTTTATTGAACGGAGTGTGATGATGCGTCCACTTGACTTTGTCGTTTTTGCAGGCAAACACACTGTGCATCTCTGGAGATTTTCCAATTTTCATGCACAGGCTGCACATATGCATCAATACCATGACAGCAGCAGCGCCAATGGCATTGGCGTAAACAGCATTGAGCATCCGAATAACTGCTATTGCAATAAAAATTTGCCATGGAAAAGGGTTGTGAAGAAAATTAAACACCTAAAAGGCCTTCTGTGCAATCTGCAAGTGTGTTAAAGTACTCATGATGGTGAACACTTGCAAACCGTTTGTTCAATGAAACTTTTCCTTCCCGAAGGTAGGCCCTTTGCATGTATTGGCTGTGCATTAAAAAAAAAAAAAGCTTTTATGTTATACAGGAATGCTCAAAGGGCTCCTTTGACCATAAAATTTGTTTCTTTTTCTCCCTAGCACTGCACGATTTCATCTCTGAAGACCTGGACTCGTATCTTGCTGACCACAGTCCTCGGCTATGCATCGTCTGTTCCTCCTCCAGCGCCAGCTCTACAAATGGCATGGACGACGATGACGTCTCTTTCCTCGCTAAAGTGCAACAGGTTATTCTTGACTAAGCTTATTGCCTTGCCTATTCTTTCTTTCTCACTGTTCTGCACAGAGTCACTCTGGCCCGAGATAACGCGCATTAAATGTTATTGTGGGGCGTTGAGCATTACTAAAATGTTTTGCAAGATGTTCAGTGGTGTGTGGGGAATAAGTCAGCCACTAATGTTATTTGAGTAGGGATACTTGTTGGCTAATTCAAATCTAAAACGTACCATTGCACCAGAAACACTCAACAAGCAGTTAGCACATCAGAAATGTTAAAGCATGGTGTATTGTCTGCTTCTTGTATAGCAATTATTGAACACTTAACACTTTTTACCTGTGGGGGTAGTTCAGTGCCCACGGCCTTGTGCTGCTGAGCACGAAGTCACAAATTCAGTTCCTGGCCGCAGCAGCTGCATTCAGATATGCTGGGAATGCAAAAATACTCGTGTACCACTCTCTAGAATCCCATGTGGTCAGAATTAATCAAGAGTCTTCTAATACAGCATCCCTCATAACTCCATTGGGGGAATGCCCTTCAGCGATTTGGAGCAGCCATTGGAGCAGGCCAAATCAACTTTTGGAGCACCTACACTTGTGTTTGGAGCAGGTGTAAGGTTTCCACGAGAGTGCACATAGAGAAATGAAATATAGTTTAGATTTCTTTTTAGTTTACATAATCGTTTCCTCATATGAACTAGGAGCAAAATAAGTGATTCACCACAGCACACCATAATGCCAGCGGCAAGCCTACAATGACATGCTACGGCTGAGCTGTGCGAAACCGTCCAAGTTACAGAACATTAAAGGGACACTATAAAGAGAACCACTAAATCAGTTTAGTTATGATGACAAATTCTTTCAAAACTACATTGTCTTCAATTTCACCGCAATAAGTAGATATTAAAAAAGGAAATTGTGTGGGCTCTTATGTTGTCCAATTCTTTAAATGTTCTATATCGAATTACACAATATATTGAACTAATATCCCTTTTTCTTGCGAGTGTGATTTATGCGGGTTTGACTGTAATATAGAAAAGGAAGAAATATTGCTCGCTATTTTAAAATATTCGCTGTTTTGGAATTTGTACTACTGAAATATTGTATGTTAAAACAATAGGCTATCGGTTAGGGATTTCTAACATTTTTTTTTACTCTGAAGAAACAGTGAATATGAAGTTCATAGTAATGAGATTTCACTTATAACTGTTATGCTTCATGTACATAAACTAGACATCACTTCTATTTTTGCTTTAATTCAAGTGTTATGCTGTGATTATGTATGTAAGAAAGCTGTCTTTGGAGGTGTTTGGCACTAAAATGTATAGAATTTCGCCTTTGCTTTCTGATCGTAGGTCACAACTGTGTTCAAGAGCAGAGCCAGCGACATGAAGGGCAAGCTCGTGGATTACATCACGAATCCACAGCAGCCACCTGTCGAGAGGTGCGTGCCGTGAATCAAAATTTTCTGCTGTTAATGTAAAAAAAAAAAAAAACTGTTCTCGAACTGATTCCTGTGTACTGAGCAAACAAGGTGGGCAAGGACACACTGGCTGCATGCTGATGTAAACCCATGGTCTAAACTGCAAACCAAGAGTTCCACAAGAAAAAAAAAATAATAAGTTTCCTGAATATCTTGGCATGTATAACTTGAAACTGAAAGCTGCAGTGCAGACTTGGCATTGCAAACATCAAAGTGCATTCATCAGTTTCAGGTTGTCAGCTGGAGTTGCCAAATAATTAGTTTGTTTTTTCCCCCTTTTTGTGCACCTTTTGTCTGCATATTTTTCATCATAGTTGTATCTATGACGATAAACTAATATTACTTCTTAAAGGGACACTAAAAGTAAACATTGAATCAATCTTGGATCAACCTAAACTGTTACAGCACCCATCTAGGAACCTTGTAACATTTGTTCTAGGCCATGAGATAACTGGGCTGCAAAGAAAGTTGTTACTGAAGGGTCCACATGATTCATCTGCAGTTCAAATTAGTTGTGACTAACGGGTTCACTTACACTGGACGTGGAGTGCTACACACACCATGATACCTCTAAAAAAGATGTCTGGCGCAATCAAAATACATTAGCTTGTTGATACTATTTTTTACATACACTACTATACTTTTAGAAGGGACAAGAGTTTGTTTCCTGAAACATTCACTTTTTGTGTGAGATTTAAGCAGTCTGTTAACCACTGTGGGCATTTTCATTCCTTGTGCAGGCATGTGAGCAGCTCTGACAAACTGGGCAAGCGTTACCGTGGCATGGCACCAGTCTTCAGCATTGACGACGAGCATGATGGTGAGCCATGTTTGTAAGCATTGGTAGCACCTGAAGCCACTTTGTGGGTTCCTTCTTGTAACCTTTGTATATATATCCACAAATATATCCGCTGAGATAGGGACCGACCCAACAGCATCTAGCAGCCAGGCCAAACCCGGGAAAGTAGGCAAAGAAAGGATCGCTTTAATATATAGATTTGCTTAAAGGTAATCATGTGACCTAAAAGAAAAATGTATCATAATGTCGCCGTGCCTGCATTGTTTTTTTTGTTTTTTTTTTTCGTCTATAACCGCTTTCACTGAATTATGTCATAAATTAGGACTGTGGCAAACATTTATTTGGGAACACGAGCCAGCTCAAGATAAACTGAGTGCATGCATTTCATTTCAGATTTCGGTGGTCACGGTGACCTAGATGTGTCTGTCCAAGAAGAGGAGAGCATTAGCACCTGGGTGAAAAAGCCTGAAGTTCTTGGGCACTTCAAGTGTGAAGAAATCAAAGAGAATGGACATCTCTACCCTAGGTATGTTGCTAGATCTATGCCTTGATTTTCAGACTTCATTTCTAACTTTCTATGTAGTAGAAATTTTTTATATTCCTGCTCAGAGAGGGGCTGCACTTGCTTAATAAAGTTCACTGCAGGATATACATGATGTGCACGATTCTGTGGTTGTGTTCTATTCTATTACTCGGTTACTTTGTTATTCTATTACCGAAGCTGCACAGGTCAGCCCAAAAAGATGTTCTGTCATCTAAGTTATCTCTTCAGCCAGCTGGCTTTTATTTTCGCAGATATTGCACTTGTTCATTGGTTCAGTGCTCTTGTGTTTTTCTTGGAAGAAAAAGTTGGCACCCATGTGAGAGTAAGTTGAAACTGCAGAGGAAACCTACATGGTTTCATTAGGAAAGAAAGCTTCACTGTTGAAGAAGTATTTGTCTTTGTCTGGTAATAAAATCTGGCACCACAGCCTTTCTGGCACAACCGCTTTACCAACTGGGCTAACCAGGAGGCTAGCAACTTGAGGCGCCTTGCTCCACATATTTTTGGGGAATTCATTTGGTTATTGATTGTATAGCAGTGCCATGGTAGGGGTCAGAGAAAGAGGAATACGATGAAGGTTGCAGGCTAATAGCGTGCATCATGTGAATGCCATTTCTCTTATAATGGAATAAATCAGATACGTAACAGTTATGGCACGTAGTGTCATGCTGTGTGAATTAGTCTTCATTTAACTAGTTAAGCCTCCCTTTTGTTGCTCTCATTGAGGATGTCTTTGACTAGGTCCAAAGCTAGTTAGGGGCTACCTTCAAAGCTGATAACGAGGAAGAGAGCTGTGCGTGATGTCTATGGCGTGATTTGCAGCATGAAGCACCGAAGTGCAGAAAAAAGAATAAGGAAGGGTTATCGAAAGAAGTACAAACCCGAGTAAACCCCAACGTCACCACTTCAGTGTGACATCATGACTTCTAAAGTCATTTTTCGTATTTGGGCCACGTTGGCTCAGTAAAAGTTTGCGAAACTTGCCACATTCAGTCTTGTGCTTCTTCAGAACACAATGTAGTCAATCTGTACCGCTAAGGAATTAACTGGGACCTAGAAGGCGCTGTCAAAATCCATGACGTCACTGTGAGCTGGTGCGGGAAGTTCAAGGTGGGGTGTCGCTACTCGCCTTCTGTGTTTTTCGTTACTTTATGGCTTACCGAGTGGCGTCCCGCGGTAACTGTGCTCTTTTTGGTATTGTGAAATGGTAATCTACTGATACAGAAGAAATAATTTTTCTCTCTGTGTCCCTTTAAGGAACTGAGCTTGCCTCTCTCTCTTCTTGATGTGCAGTCACTTGCTAGTTACCGAGACTCACCTCTACCTGCTGCGCGAGCTTAGCCACAAGAAGGGAACCGCTCGGGTGGTGTCGCAGCGGCCCCTGCTTTCGGTGCTCAAAATCACCAGCAAGAAGCAGCACCCCGAGCTGATCACCTTTAAGTACGGCCTCAACGACAATGCCACAGGCACCTTCACGGTCGTCGCCATGGAGCGCCTACTCATACCTAAGGCCAAGGAAGCCACCCAGCTCGTCAAGGCCCAGATAACCAAGCTGCTCGAGGAGACCGAAGCTAGGTAAGGGTAAAAGTCGAGCAGTGGAAACACTTAGAAGGTGCGCCTGATCACTCATAATTGTTAATTCAACATTTCTTCAACTTCGTGGGGAAAGAGAGAGATCAGTGGGACATGGCATGCAGGTATGTGTTAGTGAGGGTTAATCTGCAATCATTCACGGAAAAATTAAGTTGCTGTGAGTGCTTCAGTACTACAGTATAGACCACTTATAACGTAACCGCTTATAGTGCAGGACCGGATATAGTGCGGTCTTTTCAGACTCCCGTTAAATTTCCCATAGCACTCTATGTATACAGTGTAGACCGCTTGTAACGTAAGTTGCGGGAGTCGCGAATATCTGCACTATAAGCGGTACCGCACTATAATCAAAGCAACAGTTTTCAAGGCCTGCACATATGCAAAACATGTGCACCGAGCCGCCACGCGTATGCCACAGTCGAGGAATGCGGCTAGAACGTTTGCATTCAATTTACAGTCGAATCTCGTTAATTCGAACCAAATCACACGGCGGCGCCTCCGACCGGCATTGCTCTGGCACCGCCATAGAGTAAAAGCTTAGGGGAGACCCCTCAATGTCGCGCGCGAACGAAACAAAAAAAAGAAAGAAAGAAAGAAAAAACAAAAAAACGCGGCGGAAAGTTCACCCTCTCTCAAATGGCAAGGTCGCCAATTCTGCATTGCGCCGGAACATGCGTGTGCGTGCCGACGTCTCAGCCACGCTACCGTAGCCACGTGTATGAACCCTTCTTTCTCCTTTATGCTTCCTCTACTTTCTAGTCACGTGTTGACCTTGCACGCTGCGACTACGGCGCAGAGGGAAGCAGCGGCACTGTCCCAGGCCGGCCAACGAAACTGCCCACGCCGGCAAACGCCCGCTTCCCGATAACGGCAGTAAATGAAACTTCGGGAGCTGGCGCCAGGCCGGCTGGAGCGGCGGTGCCTGCACGGCGGCGAGCGCGCACGGTGACAGTCGAAAGTGAGGGAGCTACGAGGGAAGGTGAGGGGAGCCACCGAAGCGGCGGAGTTGCCGAAGCGAAATCCGCTTCCCTGCCGCCCTCCTCCCTCACATTCCATGGTCTCCGCGTGCGCCCTTCGCCGTGCCGTGCCGGCGCCGCCCGCTCCCTGAAGTTTCTGCCGTTATCGTGAAGCGGGCGTTGGCAGTTTGGTGGCCCTCGCTCGCTATGTGCGCCATGACATTTCACGACTCGCACTCAAGATTCTGGTTTCAGCTTCACTGGCTGTTCGTTCGCACCACGTGCCCTTCTCCTCTGCTTCGTCTCTCTTTCTTCCTCGAGCATTCCTTGGGGCTGTTGCGAATGGCGATGGTCCGAGCGGCCATCAAGAGTTCATGTATGGTGCCGTGCCAGGTGCCAAGAGGAGGAGATATCCAGGGAGATTAGAAAACTGTTTTATATACACTGTACATGGTATTTTACAAGAAGGGCTCCATGATATTGGAGCCAGTCTACGTGCTATCATCTTTGCATGTAGTAGCGTTTACATCTCTGAGCGTTCTACATGGTCGAGCGTCTCTACATGGTCAAGCCTCTCTACATCGTCAAGCGTGCTCTCACAACACTCAAGTCCCCTGTTTTATCCCTTTCGTTTCCCTCTTTCACTCAACGAGGGAATACACTGTAGTTCTTTTAGCCAATCAACATCTTGGATCAGGTGGCCATATCCCGCACGTGATGTGTCGTCGTTTCCCGCCGGGCTCCGCCTCCAATCTTGTTAGGTCGCCCCCGAACACAGGCAGCGGTTGACACCTTGGGAGCCGAACGTTGATGTCGTTCCCCCGGGATTGCCAGACACTGGCCCCTTTCAAGATTCGCCTATCCATAGCGGTCAGTTCGCGGAACCAGGGAAGACGGTGGCTGTCTCGAAAGGGCGCCACGTTGGCGCGTAGCAGTCGACGCCGGGCGTCGTCATGGTTCGGGCGGCGCTGGTAATTCACGGGACCGCACCAAGGGGCGACGCGGGCGTTTAGCGACGCATGAGGTAGCCTGGAGACCAACGGCTAATCCCTCAGTCCCAGGTGACAATTCTTGGCCGCGAGAAAGGGCGCCAGGTTGGCGCTTCGGAGTCGGCGCCGGCCTTCTTTGTCCCGCAGGACCGCCAGGCACAACAGGGCACCCGTTTGAGGGGAGCGTTCGCCATCTCCGCTGACTTCCGTACTCCCAGGCAGCCGTACTGTAATCGGTATTTCGTTTCCCGCAACTGCACTATAAGCGATACGTGTATACATGGAGTGCTATGGGAAAATTAACGGGAGTCTCAAAAGACCGCACTATATCCGGTCCTGCACTATAAGTGGTTACGTTATAAGTGATCTTTACTGTACACGTATCGCTTATAGTGCACTTGAGGGAAACGAAATACCGGTTACAGTGCGGCTGCCTGGAAGTACGGAAGTCAGCGGAGACTGCGAACGCTCCCGTCAAACGGGCGCCCCAAGGAGTGCTCGAGGGAGAAAGAGAGACAAAGTAGAGGAGAAGGGCACGTGGTGCGAACGAACAGCCAGTGAGGCTGAAACCAGAATCTTGAGTGCGAGTCGTGAAAGTATCACGGCGCACGTAGCGAGCGAGCGCCACGAAACTGCCATTGCCGGCCAACGCTCGCTTCACGATAACGGCAGTAAACGAAACTTCAGGGAGCGGGCGGCGCTGGCACATCACGGCCAAGGGGGCACGCGGAGACCGTGGATTGTGAGGGAGGAGGGGGAAGTGGATTTCGCCTCGGCAACTCCGCCGCTTCAGTGGCTGCCCTCGCCCTCCCTCGTAGCTCCCTCACTTTCGACTGTCACCGTGCAGGCGGCCAGCTGGCCCGGCGCCAGCTCCCCGAAGTTTCGTTTTCTGCCGTTATCGGGAAGCGGGCGTTTGCCGGCATGGGCAGTTTTGTTGGCCGGCCTGGGACAACGCCGCTTGTTCACTCTGCGCCGTAGCCGCAGCGTGCAAGGTCAACACGTGACTAGAAAGTAGAGGAAGCATAAAGGAGTAAGAAGGGTTCACTGCCATTTTCTACACGTGGCTATGGTAGCGTGGCTGAGACGTTGGCACGTACACGCATGTTCCGGCGCAACGCAGAATCTGCGACCTTGCCATTTGAAAGAGGGTGAAATTTCCGCCGCATTTTTTTTTTCTTTTTTGTTTCGTTCGCGCGCAACATTGAGGGGTCTCTCCTAAGCTTTTACTCTATGGCGGTGCTGGAGCAATGCCAGTCGGAGGCGCCGCCGCGTAATTTGGTTCGAATTAACGAGATTCGACTGTAAATTGAATGCAAACGTTCTAGCCGCATTCCTCGACTGTCGCATTTGCGTGGCGCCTTGGTGCACATGTTTTGCATATGTGCGGGCCTTGAAAATTGTTGCTTTGGTTATAGTGCGGTACCGCTTATAGTGCGGATATTCGCGACTCCAGCGACTTACGTTATCAGCGGTCTACACTGTATCTGAGTCTTTCCCTGAAGCCTAAAAATTCTGGGGTATTACATGCCAAAACCACAATATGATTATGAGACACACCATAGTGGGGGGAGGGTGATGTGCACCATCAAACTCACCGTAAAAATGCACTGTTGTTCCACTTACTTTTTTAACAAAATGCTCTTTTATGCATTGAAGCACAAAAGTAACTAGAATGCTCATGTATTTAGTCCCACACCATGGGAAATAATGTCTCAAAACTGGTGTTAGCCTGGAAATTCATGTGCAATGCGTGTAAATTGCAATGCGTGCTGTAAAGTAATTATGAAGTTAATTAGTGAATTTACAATAATTCGTTGAATGTGCATTTTGATTTCTTGCTAGTAATGTCTGCTTCTTTGAATAATCCAACTGAAAATTATGCTGTCTGCCACAGACAATTTTTTAAAGTTCCATAAAACATAAAAATTATCACCCCATATGTGTTGGGTCCACTCGTGCCAGTATGTCGAGGTCATGTTGGAACGCTTTAGCACATTGCAACGGCCTCTTCCTTACTACAATGCACACCTGTGCGAGCGCAAATCTCTTGCGTGTCACACCACAGAGAAATAGGGAAAACAGTATGTTTTGAACCCATCGCTATGGTTTTGTGCTCTTACCTGCCGTGGTTGCTTAGTGGCTTTGGCATTGCGCTGCTAAGCACGAGGTCGAGGGATCAAATCCCGGCTGCGGCAGCCGTATCGCAATGGGGGCGAAATGCAAAAGCGCTCATTGCTCACTGCATTGGGTGCATGTTAAAGAACTCCAGGCGATCTAAATTAATCCGGAGTCCCCCACTACAGCATGCCTTATAATCAGATCATTGTTTTGGCACATAAAACGCCCAAAATATTTTCCTTTCTTTTTTTTTCTTCTTTTTTTTTGGGGGGGGGGGGGGGGTTGCACTCATCTAAAGTTCTTCCTTGCCTGATAACTTGCTGTCTCATTGAATTTGTGTGAATGGAGTGTGTTCACTAGTTGTGGTGACTCAGTAGCTATGGTGTTCTGCTGCTGCACACGTCGTAGTTTCAACTTCCGGCTGTGGCATCTGTATTTCAATGGGGGTTGAATGCAAATATGTATGTGCACTTAGGTTTAATTTCACATCAAACAGCAACAGGCTGTTGAAATTTATCTGGAGTCCCCCACTATGGTGTATTGCATACTATAGCCCATGTGTTACTTTTAAACGTTCAACCATATAAACATTTTGAAAATGGGGTATGTTCATGATGCTACAATGCAAACATGTCACATGCCTAACCCAGCAATTGATAATTTTGCCCTCTGGATTATTCAGGTCTTTGGTGCGCTTATTTTTGTTTGCAGGTAATGGGAGCAGCACGACCATTTGAGGTCAGCATAAACGGGATCAAGCAAAAACAGTCAGCAATCCATCATGAGCCAAATGCTGCACCATGGCAAGATTGGGATGGTGCAACACTTAGAGCACATTTTTCTTTTACAACAATGACACGTTATATTGACGTCTTAACTGGCCCTTTTTTCTTGAGGTTATTGCAAACCTGCTTGCATCCTTTAGGGATGTTTTCTTTATGCTTGCTTGAGGGTGTGCTTTGAACTGACCGGACAGAATGCATACTAACAGCTACTTGTTAGTTGCCTGTTTCTTTTGTACTGGAAATGTGTTCTTAGTCTGTAGACAAATTGTAGATCACCAAGAATTATGGTGGAGAGACTGTTGCGCAACTTGTTTTGTGTGCGTGAAACTTGCAGGTTTTGCAACAGGAGTTCATATGGTGTGTTCTTCAAAATGGATTGCAGACAATTTGTTGCACAATGATCATTAATCTAGAACAAAGCACCTTTGCTTTGTCTCGTAGGTGCAACAAATGAAGGGCACGTGGTGCCCTTAAATATTTTTGTCGATATTGTTTTTAGCTTTAGCCAGTATGATTGTCTCACTCACGCTGTAGAGTCCTCAGTGCTGAGAGGCCTATGTTCAGTATCTAAACATCTGGTGATAGTATATTTACTGGTGGCATCATTAGACTGCGAGTCAATGAAATCACACAGATTGCATTGAAATGCAAATTTGCAGCACCTTTTATGTGCAGTACTCAAGTAGGTGTCGCCAAATGTAGTTTTGCGGCTTGAATTGTAAAAACAGAATACCTAGGGACGTATTTGCCAGATTTCCTGCAGTACTTCTGGAGATGCAACATGAATTTTTTTATTTACTTATTTTAGGGCAATTTACGCAATTCCTTGCTTAAGATATAGCAAGAGCTGAATTAGCCTCCTGCATACCCCTGACCACGGAAAGTACTAGGTAGTTACATTGCCAGTAAATTTTCTACCTCTATCACATAATAACAAATGCTTGGACAATTTATTTAAAGCACTTAATCCCGCTTTGATGGCACCATTTCAGTTGTGTAAGGAGAATAGTGACAATCATGAGCCCATTTGTAAGCCTGCCTTATTTTCACTCTTAAGGGACCGCAGTAAGCACTGTCCTAATTATTTCTTGCAATGCCAGTCTGTCTTAATTAGTTCTTGCAATGCACAGGGCTGCAAAGCAATTGGAATATAAAGAGGCTTAGTTTTTTTTAATTATTTTTTCTTCTTTGCTGGCGTTGCACGCCTGTATCTTCAAAATTAGATGGGAAGACTGGTTTTTCCGTTTTTGGTTTGACGCTGAAGAAGAGGGAATGGGGCATGAAGGACAGTATGTAGAATTACTTGTAACACTTGATGTAGTACTAAGTCTAACTAAACCCGTGACAGGTTGAACTCCCTTCAACAGCTGCCTTCATTCTTGGTGTCGCAAGTTTTCCTGTGACAGATAAGAGTTGAGACACAAGTTATGTTGTCGAGCGCAATGTCTGCAATCAACGAAAATGAGTGTTATAGCAGCCAGTGTCGAATTTTTATACTTGGTTTATTGAACAGTACATTTTGAAAGCGAAAAGTGCTTGCGATACTTTTGTGGGTTCTGTTCTATGAAGTTTCCTGCTTGTCTGTCATACATTGTGCATATAAAGCAAGCTATCTCTACCACTTTATAGTTCTTTTGTGCAGAACGGAAACTTTTTCCCCGGTGGTGCCATTCCCCTTATTTACACTTGTTCTACAACACTCAAATCGTCTTTTCCTACAAATTTCTAGAAATCTTCTGTGTTGAAGCAGGTCATTGAAAACAAAAGGCCGTGTTGTTCCGAATGTACAAAGTTAAATAGGCTCAAGATCTATGAATGATGTCACTTACTTTTGCTTTAAAAGTTTTCACCGCAGATTGTTCATGGGATTCCATGTAACCTAGATTTATGATGCGTTAGTGCAGTTGCTGTGATTCAGGGCCTATGCTGTTTCATTGTGCCAACTGTCAGGATTCCAAATTGCATTATATATATGAGACCGGACTAGTTGATAATCGAAATTGTAGCTGTGTACTCCAGCGGATTTCCTCTAGCAGACCAACTCTATCGAAAAGGCTCTGAAACACAATTTATTAAAACCTCAGCAGGATGTTGTAATGTGTGCGAGGACTTTCAACGAATATATATTGCCAGATGAATTATTGAAATGGACTTATACGAATGGAGATATAAGGATCGCAATGTTTAAAACCTTCCCCATTCCCCCTCAATTCAATCACCCCCGCCTCCCCCCCCCCCCCCTTTTTTTTTTCTCACCGTGGTGTCCACAGTCCTTGGACGAAGGTGCCTGAAAGCAACAAAGGAGGGTGAAACATGTCAACAAGTGCAGCTTGAATTGAGATCCCTTCAAGTTTGTCTCAAAGGGAGTCTAATTGCAATTGAAGTGTGTCATTGTAAAAAAAAAGCCGAGGACACATAAGCACTTCTTATGAGTTGTGAATGCAAAAGCATTAATGTCCAATTGAACGTGGCTGAGAAGTCCATCGAGTTTTG
Source organism: Dermacentor silvarum (assembly GCF_013339745.2). Lineage (NCBI taxonomy): Eukaryota > Metazoa > Arthropoda > Arachnida > Ixodida > Ixodidae > Dermacentor > Dermacentor silvarum. The sequence continues at coordinate 152,193,622 of NC_051159.1, read as the reverse complement.
TGCTGCGAGTAATGTACCATAACTGTACGTGCTGCCCAAGCCAGCCAGCAGCAGCAGCCTGCAATACCAATGCCGCATGCCACCGACATCCTACACGACGAGAGACTCTCCCTTCATGCAACACCTGGCGCGCTACCACGGCAGCACGTGTTCCCGTTCGCCCACTCTGCTCCGTTGAGGCGCGCTCCAGACGTGGCGTTGCAGCCATTGGGAATTCAGGTGCCGTTTCGCTGCTTCAGATGATAAACATTTTTTTTTGCTCAGTGAGCCATTTGAAGCTTTCGCATCAATGACATTTGGTAAATGAAGCATCTGTTTCTTGTTTACATGTTTCTAACTTTTGCCAAGCACAGGAGCTGGCATACTATTAACCATATTGTCCAGACCTCTTATCTTTTTTTTAACGAGCTGTTTATGGTTTATATCAGCCTCTTGTATTGCTCTATTTCGTAACCTTTTTGTCTAAAGCCTATTAAATTAAATTTCTTTGCTCAATATGATTTTGTAGCATGTGGTTGACAAAGCACAAGTTAGTACTGTACTAGATGAACTAAGTTTTGTGTATGTTCATGTAGTATTGTCGTTGCCGTAGTTGCTGTAAGGTGTACATGTGGTGATATCAAGAAGCCGATTATCTCGCTACTGCCTCTACATTGTGCACTGGGTTTCTTCATTTTCGTACAAAAGCGTTACTATTTATATCTGCAGCAATTGTTAGTTGAAATCAATGAACCAAGCATTTATGTTCAAGTCACCTAGAGAAAAGGACCAATGAACACATTCCCATGGTTGAAGTACATGTTTTAAAGGGATGCTAAAAAGAAATATTAAGTCCAGTTATCTTTCTATGCTGTGCTTCTCGAATACAGAACGGGTTATTTGTAGCATGAGCGGATTCTTGTGAGCCAGAAAGAGTCTGAAAACAAAAAAATGGGCAGTGCCTTAAAATAGCTGACCATGACGTCCTAGATTTTTGCACCATGTGTTGGGGACTGGTTAATTGTTTATGTATTAGGAAGTTACACTTGCACTTGAAAGTAAGCAAAGATTCAAACTGGGGGCAACTTTTCGGAATGTTTTCCCTGTACAAATGCACCAAATATGCAAGAACACCCTGAAAGCTATGGCATCAGATAGATGCTGACGTTTTGGTGCTAAATTAATAAAGGGGACTTCGGCCTTTAATTTCTCTGCTTATAATCAACCATTTTATGTTACATAAATGCAAATAGAACTTGGAAGATTACCTGTCTAAACTGGTTTAATGTTTCTTTTCAGTTTCCCTTTAGATATATTAATATTATTATTTGCATTTAACCACAATGATACGATTGTTCTGTACTCTTAGAGTTTTTATTTTACTTTCCTCCTGCTGTATTGTACTAACGTAAGTCCTTCATAAGGAGGTGCACAAAAGAATGTCTAGTGTACATTGTTCCGGTGCTTCTTATGGTATACAGATATCATGCTTTGATCACATTGCTGTACCAAATAGAGCTTGCATGAATGGCCTGTTTTGAGACGTTCTGGAAAAGGCACTAGAGGCAAATATTAAGTGTAGCCGGAGTGATGAAATTATTATGATTTTGAAAATCACTCGGCTTTTGTTCTGCATAAAAGATTACTTAAGCATTAAAAAAATTGCATTTATAGACAGAACCTATAACCAGAACCTATAACCTGAAAAAATGGGTGGTCATACATCATCCGCGCATGGGCACGGCACGGGATTTTGGAAATTTGGGTGACTGGATGCTGCAGCCTTTGGCCAATCAGAGGGCTTATAGCTCTGACAGAGCTATGTGAAAGAATAGAATTGGTGAATTTGGTTAGAAAGTCCTTTAAAATTAGCCAGAGTGCATTGTGTTTACATTCATCACTATCTTTTTTTTTTACTTGGTTGGCTACTATATACTAATTATATATTTATATATTTACAGACTATGTCATTAGGGAGAGGTTATTTTCAGAGAGGTGGCATTGACCCTATTCTATGCTTGTCATTTTCTTATAAAAGCAGCGTCCTCAATATTAGTGACACCTTGGAGGTTTCAATGTCTATCACTTCGGCTTGCTTTTTAATCTTTGCCTTTAGTGTCCTTTTAAAGCAGTGTGCTTATATATAGCGTTAATTTATATTCTGAGGACATTTTTGCTGGGGTATTGGGGAAATACTGTTTCACACCTTCCGTCCCTTTGACAGCCCTGGAAAATTTCTTTGGGCGGTTTTGGCAAAGCCTGTGTTGACTGTGAGGTTGAATGTTGTATGCTTGTAGATGTGCAACCGTAGTTGAAATTGACCAAAAGTTGTACAACTAAATGTTTGGCAGATGCTGCGCATGTGATTGTTACTCAAGTAAGAGGCCTCTGTTGGTGCCAGATTCAACTTTCGGTTTTATCATTTTGTTGGTAAGATGTAAATAGTATTTTATATATGTTGATAGTGTTAGATGGCTATGTGTTCTGCTGTACAATCTATATAGCCTTCTTGTACATTCAATAAAGTGTCAGTGGAAGCTCCTTGCCGTGTACTTAATGGAGTAAGCTGTTGTTGTCTTTCTATGAAAAGTTTTTATTTCTTCAGAAGGTTGGTTCATAGTGTTTCTATAGTATTGTGCTGGAACGCAAGGTACGATGCATCCAGCACGCTATTGTAGCGATAGCTACATTTTGCCTAGTGTTCGCCTCTTCCCTGTCGCCGCACTTTGAGCCGTGGCCGCACTGTGACGTCACACCACGGCCCCCGATACTCTGCCAACTACTCTGCCAACAACCGCGCTCGTCGCTCGTCCGCACCGTCTCTTATCTCTACACGGCTCTGACCTTTAAGCGCCGTGCATTCGCCGCTCAGTTTCCGTTGAAGCGATAGACCGCACGTACCTTCGCCCGCTGCGGCGTATGCTTGCTGCCAGCGTTTTGACAGTCGTCTGGAGTCATTCAGTGTGATCTATTCGTGTTTGTTTGTGCGCGCTCTCACCACGCTTGTTCATTCAGTTAGTAATAGTCGGGCGACATTTTCCAACGCACGCTACACATGCAATGCTGCCCGGATCGGCAGTGCAGCGCTACAGGTGTGTCCCTTCGCACGTGCTGCCCACGGGAAGCGCTTCTCATCAACACCACCGTTTCACACGCGCCTTCTCGTGGTCATCGAGTCTCTCTTCATGTCGGTCTACTTAAGTCGCAGCACACCTGCTTACTTAATCAGCTCATGCTTACTACAATTCATATTGCTACCAAAGCCGCTCACCTTACTTCGTATGACATTGCTGTGTTGCTATCGCATTCATTGCTTCGCCCTTAATTAGGGCGAAACTGTGACTTTTTTTTTCCGAAACTGCGTGAATCGTGAAAATTTGATGGTTGCAGGGGTTACTGCTTTTGCAAAGTAGAGGTGCACTGTGTCCATAACTATTGCGTAAAAGCAATATCTGCAAATTCAGTATGGAAAATTTTATTGTTATACGCTTCGCTCCAAACTTGAGATTCTTTTAGTACTTAGTTATGGCAGACATTTTGTTTTACACGGAACCGAAATATTGGTGTCTGGTGTCAACGTTATATATAAATCAGTATGTTAGAATAGGTTACTGCCTGTGAAGCTTTCGTCAAGCTTCTTATTGCTCTGTAGAGTTCTACTTAAAGTGAGTACTGCAGTAATGCGTAAAAACAAAAGAGTTTTGCGCGCATGTTCCACGAAAAGCATTTGCTACTACTTTCACCTTTCTCCGAAACAGCCACCCAGAAAAAGCAATCTACATGGCTGCACACGACTGCGCTTCATGTATGCATAGCAATGACCTGAAAAAAAAAAGGTTCGTGGTTAAGATCAAGAGCCAAGTAATTACATGCCATGCAATGTTGCATATAGTGGCCTGAAGTGGTCTTTATGGACAATATGGTAGACGCCTCCCGCAATGGAAGCAACCTACAATCATTATGAAGTTGTGACGAGGCGCGCATTGTTCGCGAAACCCTTCCGTTCACTACAACTTCGAATTGAAAGCATGAAGGAGTGCTTTACAGCGCCATTTGGAATGGCTATAACATACTCGAGGCACTAGAGTGCATTTTCGGCTGCCTGAAAGAGGCAGCCGAAGCTGCCTCTTCCAGGCAGCTTCGTCATGCAACAGATCGTCACGCAACTACCGTCTGCATGACTATTTCTCGAACCACAATGGTGTTTAATTATACGAACTGAGAACTATTCGCTGCGTCAGCGCATAAAAGAACCCCTTGTATACGTACCCAAGCAAAATTGGCCGAGGGCCGACCATCGGCTGGTGCTCGGCAGATCGCTGGGAGCCGATCATGTCGGCTTGAAGAGCTTGGGCCGTAAAAAGGCCGACTTATGTTGCCGACCCCGTCGGCGCTGGCTTGGTCACGGATGCTGGCCCGAATGCGTAGGGCTGCATAATGCCGAGCACGAAAGTTTTGTCTGGCCAGAGACGTCGGCTTCACGCCGGCCTGACGCTGCTGGCCGATCACATACGTAGGATGCCCCCGCCCGCCGCCTAGTCGGCGCCCGAATAGAAGTCGCCGCCTTGTCGGCGTCGACTTCCGACTTCGGGGGACGGGATTTGGGAGCGAAAGAATAGAGAAGGAGGTCACCTCAACCGTCTGTGGCATGTCGGTTCAGGCAGCATTCACGGGGAGGAACCGGCAAGAAGCAGGCGCGTAGATGGTGTCTTTTCGGGGGAGCTTTTGGCGGGAAGAGACGTTCAGTGGCTGCTTGATCGGCGCAGCTTCGCACGGTTTCTATGGCGCTGCGCTTCTTGTTCGCGAAAAATGGACATTTCCAGCATGCTGATTTTCACCTCCCACGGACGTCCACATTTACTCGTAAGTTGTACGTATTATGTATGCTATTAGAGACTATCTTTTGTAGCGTTAATTTCGAAGGAGAGCGCGTAAGGCTGCGTTTATTTGTTTCGAGAGCTCGTCTGCCCTTTTCGATCTGTTGAAAGCGACATTATAATAGCGCTGCCAAAATGTCATGTCTTGTGGTTTATGGAACTGCACTCAATGTGAAAGAGTTCACATGCCAAAGCTTGTCGTGCAAGCGAATTAAGAGACTGGGTGCGTCGTGATATGCATGAAGCACCTATGTGTGCATGCAGTGCCCGTAACGTATACCATACAGGGGGTCCCAACTATCTTGCACCAAGATTTGAAAATATGCAAATGCCACGTAGCTGGACAGAACCAAGGTAATATCGTTTGCCATCGCTTGAAGATTAAATTTTTTTTGCATTGTGCCTAATTACATATTTTGTCCTAATTAATTAATCAACTTCTCAAATATTATAGATGAAAAGTGTCAACGAGAATATTGTAGAACAACATGAAAAATCCCGATACAACTTTGTGTTGCTCAATACGTGTTAAATCAAAGTGTTTTTCCGAGTGTGAAAGAGGCCTGGGAATACACGCAAAGTGCCTGAAGCGGCGAGTTGCGCGGCAATTTTGCGTGTATTCGCGGGCTTCTTTCACGCTCGAAAAACACTTTTATGTAACACTTATTGAGCAACAGAAAGATGTGACGAGGATTTTTCCTGTTGCTCTACAATTTTCTCGTTGACACCTTTAATCTAATTAGAATATTTGAGAAGTTGATTATTTACTCAGGACTAAATATGTAATTAGGCAGAATGCAAGAAAATAATCTGAGTATCTCCAAGCAACGGCAAACAACACTACCTTGGTTCTGTTCAGCTACATGGCATTTGCATATTTTTAAATCTTGGTGCATGATAGTTGGGACACCCTATACTAGTGTATACCGCAAGGTAAATATACCTGGTAGCGAAGCTTCCATAGCCCATACGTTCAAAACATGGTTGCTTACCGGCGGTTCATGGGGCTTAGCGCCATCTGTGTGAGGAGGGAACACTTCCGGCGGAAGAAAAAATAATTTGACGTCATATCCGTCAAAAACAGAAGTGACGTCATTTTGTTCTCATAGGCGCGAAATTTGTTTTCGGAGGCCTGCTATTAGAGCCAACGTTACTAGATCCTTTCTAGTAACGTTGATTAGAGCTGTATGTTCAAATGCCCCGCCATTCGACTTCATGGGCGTTCCGAGTTTTCAGCGCGAAAAGCGATGCCGGAAAAGATCAGCCGTACGGGTGTCGAAATCGCGTCGCTGCACTGAACATGCTTTGTTTGGAGGCCGACGAACACTTTGGGCGAAGATTGCGTAGAGTGCTCGTCCTTTCGACGGACGCCAAGCCCGTCGGCCAGCGCTGTTGCACGAAAACAACTAAAGTAAACAAGTGTCTGACGGTCGCAACTCACTACTTTTGAATGCACAGGTTAAGAAACAATAAAACTACCCGCGTCACCTAATTCAGACAAACGTCGACATGCAAAACAACACAACATGCGAGGGGGGCGTATTGTATTAGGCGAACTTTGCGAGCGCGTCTTTCCACGCATTCCAAGAGCTGCATTGCATTGCAAGTGATAGCGGCGTCAACACCCGCCGCTATCGATGGGCGCTCTCACGGTGGGCCCTGAAAAAAGGTCTATATTGATAATGATCTAGTAAAATACAGTTGTATCTTTTCTCGCCAGTGCATATATAAAATGAATTAGGAATTTTATTTTCAGTTGAATGAATCTAACTGCGTCTCGCTTTAATTTAAAAACGCTATTTTTCTTTCCCAGTGTTTATTCCCTCCAAACATAGTCGCGCTTCAATCGCTGCTCCCATAACCACCCTTGCTGATGTCGGTGACAATTGGTTCTGAACCGCTTTTCGCCCGAAGCTTCGCGACCTATGTGGATCGACCTTGTATACCGTGCGCACGGCATGTACTCTAATGTATGTACTGCGTTGTAGTCGTGGTGAACGTAATTTGAAGAAAGGCGAATTTCGCCCCGATAGCGTCAGATTTCCGCGACGCTTGTTTTGAGGCTAAATAATGTGAGACTGCGTTTGCATGTGCGATGCGTATTTAGGGTTTGTCATGAAAAATCTGGGTTTTGTCAGAACCTGTTCATAATTAAGTACAATGCTTAAAGAGTTATTGAGAGGCCACGAAGCATCTGGTCCAATATTATAGTTATACATGTCCCATTTCTGAAACTTACGTAGCACATGTCTGTATTTCAGATACCAGAGCGTGACCATAGCAGAATTAGTCAAGTGACCTGGCTGCAGAGTTCGCTGGTAAACAGGTTTACGCGCAATTCAAGGAAGGACATTTTCAAGTATCCATACAAGACTGTCATTGATTAATTCCCATTTTATGTTTGTCACAACCACTAACCTACTATTACAGCATTTCACAACAAAGTATTGCAGTTTCTGTGGTGTTTGTATCTAAATAGTTCAATAAAAGTCGACAAAAATCAACAGTAGTGACAATTTGTCTACAAAGCCCTCGTCTTCTTTATATAGCGATCTTAAAGACACAAGAGAGAGATAAATTTATTTACAGAAAGGCAGAGAGGTCGGCCTGAGCTGTAACTTGCTCTGGCCTGCTACTCTACACTGGGGAGAAGGGACGGGGAGGAAAAGGGCTGATGGATGATAATGATAAGAGGAGGAGGTGTGTATGTACAATTTTACAACGTTGTGGCATCTCTAAAGCCGTGCGTCTAGCCCAGTGGCTTGTAGAAAGACTAAAGCGGCACTGGTTATCATGGCTGCGCTGTTTTCATTGGGCCAAGGACCTAAAAGAAACTCGTCTGATAGGGGCCTCTTATGGACTTCTGCAATTGAAGAGACCAGTTTCTGTCGTTCTTGCGCGTACGCGGGACAAACGCAAAATATATGGTCAAGTGTTTCTGGTACCTGGTAGTATTCACAATTGGGGCTAATGCCACTGCAACCAATCATATGTCTGTAACGATTCGTGAATGCGACACCAAGGCGTATCCGGTGCACGATGTTTGATTGGCTTCTTTTGAGCTTGTGAGGAATGCGGTATGTCATTTCTGGGCCCCATTTATGCACTCGCTTGTGTTGATGATCTGGTTGGGTCCAGTGCTGCAATGTACAATTGCGTATTACGCAACGAAGTAGGGCATTTGTGTCTGTCCGTGAGAATGGAATGCGTACTTCAGTCGCATTATTTGAAGCAGCTTTCGCTTCAGCGTCTGCCTGCTCGTTCCCTATCACACCACAGTGCGAAGGTATCCATTGAAAGGTGATAATATGGCGATTTCTATTTGCAAGGTCGAGAAGCTCTGCGATTTCTATAGCAATTGAATAATACGGGCCCCGCCTGAGAACAAAGTCAATGGTTTGAAGAGCTGGTTTGGAATCACAGAATATCGTCCATGCGCGAGGAGGCTCCTTGGAGAGAAAGCGAAGTGCCTCCCGGATAGCAGCAAGTTCTGCGGCAGTTGATGTTGTCCTATGGTCTAGTTTAAACTGCCGTGCGACGATCATATGAGGAATGACGAAGGCTGCAGTGGAGGCATATGGTGTGACAGAGGCATCCGTAAACACGTGTATGGTATTACCGTACTTTGCATAAAGGTGACACAGAGTAAGCTGCTTAAGGCCAATGGATGCAATGGACGTCTTTTTTGTAATGCCGGGAATCTGCAGAGCAACAAACGGTTTAGGCAGAACCCATGGGGAGAAAATCTTGACGGTACAACATTCTGATGACGCAATAGAATCCTTGAAAAGCTGCAACCTGGCTGTATGGCAGGGAGCGATGACAAAGGATGGTGTTTGTGTCGTGTCAACACGCGGAGGTGCAGTCGAAGAGGCTCGCAGATCAAGCATACAGCAATCGGGCAAGCACGAGCTTCCGCTATAGTTCCATTGGTTGACGTGCATCGTGGGAGGCCCAAACATGTGCGCAATGCTTGAGCTTGAATGCTCTCCAGTGTGCGCACACAACTAAGTCCCATGCTGGAGAGCGCTGGCATGCTGTACCGTATATATCCTATGAACATCGCTACAGTTGAAGTAGCGATGACTCCGAAGGGCCCCATCTTGTTCCTGCAACGACGCGAAGGACGTGAACGAAACTCTTCAGCTTTGTCTTCATTGCAGCGACGTGTCTTGACCAAGATAATCCCCGGTCTATGACTACGCCAAGAAATTTGTGGTGTGTTACTGCAGGTATCGCTGTTCCATTAACAATTATGGGATACCTGGTCATTCGTTTTCGCGTGAATGCAATCACGGAACATTTTGCTGTTGAGAGCTGAAGGCCTTGACGCCGCAAATATTTAGCTGTGATTGTCACTGCACGTTGGAGTCTAGCACGCATTTGGGGACGGGTAGCTCCAGATGCCCATATGCATATGTCGTCCGCATATGCGCTAATCTTTACCGTGTTAGGAAGTTCAGATGCAAGGCCAATCAGTGTAATATTGAAGAGAGTTGGACTGAGAACTCCCCCTTGTGGAACACCTTAAAGACAGAAACGTGTGCATGAATTAAATAGTGAATTATACAGGGTGTCCTTTCTTATGTCAAACTACGTATATACTTTTAAATTCTTGTTGCAGATACCAGCAATCCGTTTCTTCATCTGGGTTGCATTTAACATGCATGGACATTACTTTCTAAATGAGCAGTATACTGCATAATTTGCTAATTGAGAAAACCGTGCCAATTATCCTTTATAATTAGTAACTTTAATGCACATGTTGCAATGGTGGAAATGAGCCCGTTAACATACAGGGCCTATTCAGTTGGAACCAATTTTGTTACTAGTACCATGCAGTTTCAAGGTATACGTCAAAGTATGGGGCAAAAATGTCTTGGTGTCATCTGTATTTTCTTGCGGCACTGTGAATATATGCAATGCTCGAGGGTAGTATATTCAGGACACCAACTCATTTTGCCGACTTAATTTGCCTTCGTATATCACGAAATTGGTGCTAGTTAAAAAATTGGTTCCGATTGAATATGTCCTGCGCGCTTACGGCCTCTAATTTCACCATTACGACATGTACCCTAAAGCGATTAATTAAAAATATAATTAGCGCGGCTATTTCAATTAAATGCTGCTGCACTTGCAAGTTACCCAGAATGTATTGTCTGCAGTTAAGGTAACTCTGCTGAACAAGTGGAATATTTGGTATCTGCAGCAGGGGCCTTAAAAATCGACATAAGAAAAAAAAGCAAAAAAAAACACTCAGTGGATGTGAGTGGGAAAAAAAGCCTACATATAAATGCCGGCAATAGAATGCTGGCCGTGGACAAGCCACGTTGTGACCGTCGTGCGGAAGTCGTTGGCCCGTACGGCGGCCAACCGCGGCCAGAATGAATTAACCGGCGGCCATGACGTCGGCCCGATGCCGACTGCCGACCACCTACTGCATGGTGGTCGGCAAACAGATTGGCCACGTGCAACAACCGAGCCCGGCCCGACCCAGAAGGCCGAGATCGGGCCTTCGTCACTTTACCTGGCCATGGGCGGCCGCCCGATTTCCTGCCGAGCTAATTTTTTTGCTTGGTTATACCAGCCTCATAAACATAAACATATGCGAGCCTCACATGAATTCACTTGATTTTTAACCTCCTCCTGTGAATGCTGATATTTTCTATGTGTCCCACACCACTAAAGAATGAAGCTTCGGCTTCTTGCTGGCTGCAGCCATATGGTCTAAAAGGCATGTTTCGCCCAAAAAGTTGCGCCGAGCAGCTGTGTGAATTTCGCCAAGTGGATCGGTCAGAACGGTTCCCCAAGCAACAAGCGGGGCTAAGTTGCTGAACTGACTAGAGCGTGTAGCACTGAAAAGAATAAATATTCGTCCATGCCTTTTTGTGAGCGGCAAACAGCTTAAAGCCTCAATTAGCTTTACATAAAATTACCGCCGCGTAAGATTAACTGGTTAAGAACGACTTAATTTTGAGAAGCAATTCAAAAAGCAAACGGTACTGGTAGAATCTATACTGATTTTTTGTTTAGTCGTCGGGCTACTGCTGAACGTTGTTTTTTTTGAATAAATGGGAAAATTCAATATTTTGCCAATGAACAGCTCGTCGTGAGCAAAAAAGATTTAGTGGATTAAATTAAAGATAAATGTTCTAGAAGTCCTATATAGCCAGCGTTTCTTACATGATTGTTGCACCACAGCAAATATGGTCACTTAATTTTTGTTTAGTCGTCGGGCTACTGCTGAACGTTTTTTTTTGAATAAATGGGAAAATTCAATATTTTGCCAATGAACAGCTCGTCGTGAGCAAAAAAGATTTAGTGGATTAAATTAAAGATAAATGTTCTAGAAGTCCTATATAGCCAGCGTTTCTTACATGATTGTTGCACCACAGCAAATATGGTCACTTAACTAGATTGTTCTATCCTATGTTTTCGCGTTAATGCTTTAATTGGCCCCGCCAGCTACCCCTGCAGAGTGCATTGACTGCGCATGAAAAGCCCACACCGCCCCGGAATGAACTCCGTTGGCCGGCACTGTAACGCTGCTTTTCAGAAATATATTGTTGTCTAGAAAATAAACTCATTCAATAAATTTTTACAAACCAAGACATCGACAAAAAATATTTGAGAGGACTGTCATAAGTGTAGCAGCATCGGGAAGGAGAGCGAACGGAAACGTTGCAGAAGGCGCCCGGACGCAGCCCGAACTGTAGCAGACGACAAGCGCAATTGATTTATTGATTGATTGAAAACTGTATTATTCCACCGAGCTGGGGTGCCCGCCTCTTAACCTACACGTAGGTAAAGGGGGAGGACGAAGCAGTCCCCGCGCGTTGAGGACGGTGAGTCTTCACGGCCTCAACGGCCAAGCGGGTTGCTCGACTCTGGTCGTCTTCAACCTCGCTCTGGAGCAAGGCCTCCCAGGCTTCTCTACTCTCAATGTTTTCCTTGGCCCCTGGAGAACCAGCACACTCTCATATTACATTATTTAACGTACCTTTCTCCTTACAAATTTTGGAGAGGTCGTCGTTATAGTCCCTCGTCTGAGTTAAGTAGATCCAATATGGTGGTGTATAATTGTTTCCCTGGAGGCGCCGCCCAATGCGAGCGTCCTCCAGAGAGAGATACCGATGCGGAGGCGGAAAGATTCTTCTTTCGGCTTTGTAATGATCTACAATTTCCCTGTACGTGGTGATGTTATCTTTGGTCCCTGAAACTGGCTGCTGTAGAGTTGCCCGGTGGTAGAGTGCTCGGGCGAGCTCGTGAGCCGCTTCGTTACCTGGGACTTCTTCATGGGCCGGAACCCAAATAAATGTTATGCCCCTGCTAGGAGGGTTTCTGAGTAGAATTTTGAGGGCCTCTTCCGAGATTCGCCCTTTGCTAAAATTTCGGATAGCTAATTTGCTATCGCATAATATGACTCCCGCTTTTGTACCCGCACAAGCGAGCGCTACTGCAACCTCCTCGGCAGTACAGGCGTCCCTCGTGCACGTGGAGCACGCTATCTGAACGCTATCGAACGACAAGCGCAAATCCTTGCCATGACGTCATGCGAGCGGCGCTCGCAGCGCCGCTTTTGTTCGTTCTTGGGGCTAATAGAAGGGGAGAGCTCGCGTCGCCGCAGCCATAGTTGAGGCCGCAGTATGGATGGTGTCTAACTACAAACGAAGCCTAAGCGGCAGCGGGGGGTCTGTAGCTATTGCTACTCGCCTAGGTTTAACCAGAGATAAACCAAAGCCAATTTTATTCAACACAGCCTTTTTAAACAGTTTTTCACTTATGTCTCTTTTGTGTATTTTCATTGATATTTTTTAATTTCTTTACTACCACTCGATTCTTGGCATTTTGTGCTACTTCCTGAGGTCATTGTTGTTGATTGCCACAAGTGACCCGGATGCTCCCAGCGTGTGAACTGCCGTGGCATGGTGAGCATGACGAACGTGCTTAGGTATGAGCCTTTGACCATCGTGTGGGGACAAGAATTAATCAATGTGTTAACAAGATATCGCTGCTAGTAAACCATGCACCTGAGAATAGTAAAATGTTTTCTGACGACCAATCCTGTTCTTATAGCAATGCCCCCCGCAGGGGCGTCTGCGCAAGCAGGCGTTTGGTGAGTTGCGCCACCACGTACCCGAGCACACGAGGGTTGGACCCTCCCGCGTCTAACCGTGCGCGGCTTAGCCGTGTCCGGGGAAAAGGGGATCCTGGGGGTTGAGCCGACGCTGAGTGTTTGGACCTTTAAGGTCCCTCAGCAGAGGCAACACACCCCTTTGGCCTCGGCTTCACGTAGACGGCACCCCCGGACTGACCCACCCGGGGGAAATCGGTGGTCGCCTTTTCCTATCCCCCTCTCCAACCTTTTGCTTTCCTGTCTCCTTTCTTTAACTATCCTATCATCTCTTCTCTTCTGTCACTTCCTAATTTTCATAGGCGGCTTCGGTTAAGCTTGTGTATATGCCCTCCCTTGGGTACAATATATTAGGTTATAGTGGCAATGTACGGTTGGCGCCTGCAGCCTTACGCGTTAAGCACTGCAGCGTCCCCTAGTTGGGCTCCGTGGTGGGTGGCCGCCATTGCCGCCGAAATAAAACAGACCGTTATGGGAACACCAGCATTTCCCCGCCTACTTGATCGTCACCCTCTAAAGAGGGGACGCACCGATGAACTTAGCCTGTATTCCAACCGACCAAAGGAAATCTATCCGAAATACCATGTTGTACACAGTGAAAATGCTTCAAAACCGGCCAGATCCATTTCTCCATTCATAGTTGCGAAATCTTTGACGGAAGCTTTAGGCTCAGGTTACAAAGTCATCAAAATGGCTAGCGGAGACCTTCTTCTTGAGGTCCCTCAGAAACAACAGTACGAGAAACTCGGCAACCTTGTGACTTTCGGCAACATACCAATTTCTGTATCACCACACCGATAAATGAATAGCTCACGTGGAGTCGTATCAGAAGCAGACCTCCTAGAATTATCAGAAGCAGAACTCCTGGAAGGGTGGAAAGATCAAAATTTCACCAATGTAAAACGTATCATCATCAGACGGGACAACAAAGAAATCCCCACCAACATCTTGTCCTCACATTTGGATCTAACGTTCTGCCTGAAACCATCGAAACAGGATACATTAGGTTAACTGTTCGACCATATGTCCCTAACCCTAGACGGTGCTTCCAATGCCAAAGATTTGGCCATGGCTCACAGAGCTGTCGTGGTCAAATAACTTGTGCAAGGTGTGGAGTACAGGGCCACTGCTCCGACAACTGTACTGGCACTCCTCACTGTGTGAACTGCAGTGGTGACCACGCATCCTACTCACGTTCCTGTCCAAACTGGAAAAAATAAAAGGACATAATCACCCTAAAAGTAAAAGAAAATATTTCTTTCAAGAGGTGCTCACTTTTCCACAACACATCTTATGCTGATGCGGCGCGTCGGGGGGCAGCGTCGCAGCGGCCACTGCCACCTGCCCAGCCCGCACACAGCGAGCTGTCGCTTGTGGCCCCTGCCCCCAGGGTGGCAGGAGCTAAGCCTACCCCACCCAACCAGCAAACAAGCCCGGTTACCCTAGGGTTACCGGCACCACAACAGTCCACGGCGGCATCCTGCGCTTCGCGTAGCGAACCGGCAGGACCGCCAGCAGCGCCCACGGTGGGTGCAGTCAAGGCTGCCTCACCCTCTCCGGCCCCTGCTGCCGCTGGCAACAGCCGGCGCAGCTCAGGCCAAAAGGCAGCCCCATCGACCTCCGGGCTGGTGGGCACAAAGGTCTCGTCCTTCGCGGCGAGACTTTCTCGCGAAATTTCTCGCTCGCAAGAGCGTGTGTCCAGCGCCTCACATGAGGCAATAGACACTACACCCATCCCGACGGCGCATCAAGCGCCTAAGGAGCGGCGAGGCTCCCTCGACCGCTTCAGAAAGGACAAATCCCGCGTTACAGGGCCTGGAAAAGGTTCTGTAATCTAAGGCAACACTTCCTTTTTTGTACACACAGCACCAATTTTACTTTCAGTATGGATATACAAATAATACAGTGGAACGTCCGAGGCATTCTTAGGAACCTCGATGATGTGCAAGAAATTCTCCACGAACACAATCCAAAAGTGCTGTGTGTACAGGAAACTCACTTAAAATCGGAACATGCAAGCTTTCTTCGACAGTATGTTACGTTTCGTAAAGACCGCGATGATGCTCTTGCATCTTCAGGCGGTGTTGCCATTATAATTCAGAAAAGCATAGCGTGTCAACGTTTACCACTGCAAACGCCCCTCGAAGCAGTGGCAGTTCGACTTGTTCTCTTAAACAAACTCGTCACCATTTGCTCGCTTTACATACCCCCACTTTACCACTTACACAAACATGAATTCCAGTCCCTAATAGACGAATTGCCAGAACCTTATCTTGTTCTTGGGGATCTCAATGCACACAGCGGACTGTGGGGCGACTCTCGCATCGATGCTCGAGGCTGTCTAATTGAAGGCTTTCTTTTCTCATCCGGTGCATGTCTGCTAAACAAAAAAGAACCTACATATTATTGTCTTGCAAACAAAACTTTTTCTTCTATCTCAGCATAGCTTCTCCATCCATATTACCCGAACTTGAATGGGAAGTTATAAAAAACCCTTACGGGAGCGACCATTTCCCAATACTGCTGAGAGCAACAAGACAACACGAATCTCCACCACATGCTCCCCGGTGGAAGGTCGATGCAGCGGACTGGGAGAAATACCAAACACCTACCAGTACGATCTCGTGGGCTGACATGTCTTCGCTCGAAATTGATGGTGCCGTCGAGTATTTTTCTAACTTGATAATTGATGCAGCTTCTAAGTGTATCCCCCAAACAAGTGGACTTTCTAGCAAACGCCGTGTTCCATGGTAGAATGAACAAGGCCGGAACGCGCGTAGGCAGCAGAACAAAGCATGGAGGCAGCTTCGCGATTCTCCTACTGCTGAAAACCTTTTCAATTTTAAGAAAATCAAGTCCCAAGGTAGGAGAACGCGCAGACAAGCCAGGAGAGACAGCTGGCAAACATTCTTATCAAGCATCAATTCATACACTGATGAGGCCAAGGTTTGGAACCGGGTCAATAGAGTAAGAGGACGACAAACACATCCGCCTCCCCTGGTAGACACGCAAGGAGACAGCCTGGAGGACCAAGCGAACCATCTGGGTGCACATTTTGAACATGTGTCCAGTTCATCGCACTATTCTACAGCATTTACAACATACAAATCAGCAATAGAAAAACAAAAACTAGACCGAAAGAGCACCGGGAACGAGCCGTACAACTACAACTCTAGCAGAACTGCATGCATCACTCGCCTGCTGCAACCAATCTGCCCCAGGCTCTGACCGCATACTATATGAAATGTTGAAGAACATGCCCTCCGAAACCTAGAAAACCCTTCTCTGTCTGTATAACTGTATATGGACCTCCGGCAAGATCCCCTCTGCCTGGAAAGAGGCCATAGTGATTCCTATCCCGAAGCAGGGCAAGGATCCATCGTCCGTATCGAGTTATCGGCCCATAGCTCTAACAAGCTGCATCTGCAAAGTCTTCGAGAAGATGATAAACCGCCGTCTGATACATTTCCTAGAATCAAACAAGCTGCTTGACCCATACCAGTGTGGATTTCGCGACGGCCGATCCACCACTGATCATCTGATACGCCTAGAGGCTCAGAGCCTCAGATTCGTGAGGCTTTTGTCCACAAGCAATTCTTCCTGTCTGTTTTCCTTGATATGGAAAAAGCATACGACACCACGTGGCGATTCGGAATACTAAGAGACCTCGCACACTTTGGAATACGTGGCATTATGCTGAATATTGCTACACGCGTGTGGTATATGATTGTTTGACCGAGGCGCGCGGGCGCCATCACCCGAGAAAAGAAGAGGAAGAACGAGCTGGGCTCGCGCTGTGAACCTAACCGGTCAGCGCTGCAACCGCTGTTGTAAATACATCCTGTAAATAGTTGCCCGTCTTACTGACTCGTTCTTCGCGTAACATCGTGGTGGAGGTGGAACGTTCCCCGTCCTCGCCACGGAGCTCCGAAGCGGCCGCACCGTCGTCTTCTCAGCCATGGCTTCCGATGGAAACACCCCGTCGCCTCCTACACCTGCCGCGCCTACCACAACGTACGTTACGGTTCCTAGTCTCCGTGATCCTGGGACATTCTCCGCCCAAAATGGCGTTGACGTCGACGACTGGCTCAGCATGTATGAGCGTGTTAGCCGAAGCCACCACTGGGACCCTACCATCATGCTTGCCAATGTGATATATTATCTGGACGGGACACCACTTGTCTGGTTTCGCACCAATGAGGTTGAGATATCCAGCTGGGCCACTTTCAAAGAGAGGCTTCGCGACCTCTTTGGCAACCCGTCCGGTCGCCAACAGGCTGCGTGAAAGGAGCTTGCTACCCGTGTCCAGTCATCGACAGAATCGTATGTCGCCTACATACAGGAAGTGCTCGCGCTTTGCCGGAAAGCCGACGAGCACATGACCGAGGTTGACAAGGTGGGCCATATCCTAAAAGGCATCGCGGACGACGCCTTCAACTTGCTCGTCTATAACGACGTCTGTACTGTCGACGCCATCGTCAAAGAATGCCGCCGCGTCGTCCCACAGTTTTCCCGGCTCCCAAACACCCCTGCCACGTCATCTTGCTCCGCTCTTCCTGCCACACGACCTTTTCAAGAGAACGTCACTCGTATCGTTCGCCGTGAGATTGAAGCGGCGAGTCCGGCCCCCTTCAACCACGACCCCTCGACGGTACCTTTGACCCAGCGGCCCCTACTATTTCCGTCATACAAGCAGTTGTGCGGCACGAAATTGCCAACCTTGGCATCCCTACCGCCTGCGCTGTCTCCCGACCTGATTCGGCATCCATTCCCATGGCCACATCCTTCAACGACCAGTATTTCGCTCCCCGACCACGCAATCCTGCTGAATGGCGTACCCCCGACGACAAACCGATCTGCTTCCGCTGCCACCGAGTTGGTCACGTATCCCGCCACTGCCGCAGCACCTGGATGCCGCCGTACTGGAGCTCATTCCCTGCTCCTCGCCCATACGCCGACGCTCGCCGTTACTCACCTCGCCGTCCGTACTCTACTTCTGATGCCCCTGACAGCCGCTCCTCCGGGCGATCGCCGTCGCCTCAACGCCGTCGCTCCCCGTCACCCCAACCTCACCGCTTTTCCTCGCCAAACCGCCGGACGGAAAACTAGGCCATGCAGCTCCTGGAGGTAGTGCTGCATCCCGTCCGTCCTGTACAAATCCTCCGCTGACGCTCCTCACGAACGCGAACCTAATTGACGTAGACGTGGATGGTGTTCCATTCAAGGCATTGGTTGATACTGGAGCCCAAGTGTCCATAATGAGCGCTAATCTTTGTCGTCGCCTCAAAAAAGTTCTTACGCCTGCCATCACTCGGGCCGTACGCGTCGCCAATGGCGCCACTGTTGCCGTCAGTGGTATGTGCACTGCGCGCGTCGGAATTGCTGGCCGCCACGTTCCAGTCCTGTTCACCGTGCTGACCAGTTGCCCTCACGACCTCATCTTCGGGCTCGACTTTCTGACGACGCATTCTGCCCTCATCGACTGTTCCACCGGTACGCTGTGCCTCGAGCTTCCTCTTGTTTCCGACGTTCGCCCCGAACCACCGAACACCCTCTGCACTACAGCGTTTGTTCGGCTACCTCCAAAAGCCCTAACCTTCGTCGAATTGGCCTCAACGGCAACCGTGCCTGATGGCGACTATGTCGTTGCACCTATTCGCGACGTCCTCCTGGCGCGCGACGTCTCTGTGCCACACTCCGTCGTTACCCTTGCCGCTAATCGGATGTGTCTCCCCGTCATCAATTTTGGCTTGACGAAGCAAGTGTTACCTGAAGGCATAGTGGTGGCCACGCTCCGGTCTGTGACAGACGACCACGTCACTGCTTTTGCAGCCGACGCGTCTCCAGATCCTCCTGATTACCTACAGGATGCCTTGAACCTCGACGGCCCATTACGTCCCATGGTCGCTCCGGACCTCGCCCCTGACCAAGCAGCCGCCCTATATCGCCTTTTGTTGTCCTACCGCGACATATTTGACACTGAAAATCGCCCACTTGGTCAGACGTCCCTTGTTCAGCATCGGATAAACACTGGTGATGCTGTTCCCATTCACCGCCGACCGTATCGTGTGTCCACGGCAGAGCGGCAAGTTATTCAGCAGGAAGTAAACAGGATGCTCGCCAAAGGCATTGTTGAGCCCTCGTCGAGTCCTTGGGCGTCGCCGGTCGTGCTCGTCAAAAAGAAAGATGGCACGTGGCGTTTCTGCGTTGATTACCGCCACCTAAACCGAATCACTAAGAAGGACGTTTACCCTTTACCACGAATTGACGACGCTCTTGATTGTCTTCACGGTGCCAAATACTTTTCGTCCATTGACCTTCGATCTGGTTATTGGCAGATTTCCGTCGATGAGCAAGATCAAGAAAAGACCGCTTTCGTCACTCCAGATGGCCTCTACCAATTTAAGGTTATGCCGTTCGGTTTATGCAATGCCCCCGCCACGTTCGAACGGATGATGGACTCTCTGCTTCAAGGTTTCAAATGGTCAACTTGCCTTTGTTACCTCGACGACGTCCTTGTGTTTTCTCCTACATTTGAAACGCACCTTGAGCGCGTTGCAGCCATCCTTGACGTCTTCCGCAAGGCTGGGCTCCAATTAAACTCATCGAAGTGCCACTTCGGGCGCCGACAGATTACAGTGCTCGGCCATCTCGTCGATGCTTCCGGAGTACAACCCGACCCGGAGAAGGTTCGAGCAGTAACGGCTTTCCCTGTACCTCAGTCTGTCAAAGACGTCCGGAGTTTTGTGGGGCTCTGTTCTTATTTCAGACGGTTCGTGAAAGATTTCGCAGCAATCGCTCAACCACTCATAGAACTTATGAAGAAAGACGTGCCTTTTACGTGGGGTTCCCCTCAGGCTGCCGCATTTTCACGCCTTATCACGATTCTGACTAATCCACCGATCTTGGCCCACTTTGACCCGTCCGCACCAACAGAGGTCCGAACCGATGCCAGTGGTTATGGGATCGGCGCCGTCTTAGCGCAACGCCAACACGGCCACGACCGCGTTATAGCCTACGCTAGCCGACTCCTGACAACTGCAGAGCGCAACTATTCGATTACCGAGCGCGAATGTCTTGCTCTCGTCTGGGCTGTTTCAAAGTTCCGCCCATATTTATATGGCAAGCCCTTCTCAGTAATCACAGACCATCATGCGCTGTGTTGGCTTTCGTCGCTCAAGGATCCTACTGGCCGGCTTGGTCGTTGGGCTCTCCGACTACAAGAATATCCCTACACAGTGACGTACAAATCGGGACGCCAACACCAGGACGCAGATTGCCTCTCTCGCTACCCAGTCGAAGACCCGACCTCTCCGTCTGAGCCTGACACCGACGCCTGCGTTCTCTCTGTTTTTCCTCTGGTCCATGTCGCCGACGAGCAGCGCCGTGACCCGTCCTTGCGTGTCATCATTGACCGCCTGGAATCTCCACTTGCCGACAGTTCCCTTCGCTTATTCACACTTCAAGATGGCGTACTCTACCGCCACAACGTTCACCCCGACGGCCCAGCATTACTCCTTGTGATCCCTAAACACCTTCGCTCGGCTGTTCTCCACGAACTTCACGACCTCCCCACTGCCGGTCACCTCGGTGTGTCACGTACCTACGACCGGATCCGCCGACGCTTCTTTTGGCCTGGGCTTGCTCGCTCCGTTCGAAGATACGTAGCTGCGTGTGATAAATGCCAGCGACGCAAGACACCATCGACGCTACCTGCTGGGTACCTACAACCAATCGACATTCCCGCGGAGCCATTCTTTCGGGTTGGCTTAGATTTACTTGGTCCCTTTCCTCTTTCTACCTCTGGGAACAGGTGGATCGCTGTGGCCACAGATTACGCCACGCGCTACGCCATCACCCGAGCGCTACCTACAAGCTGCAGATGTTGCCGATTTTCTTTTACGCGACGTGATTTTATTACATGGAGCTCCGCGACAACTTCTCACAGACCGTGGCCGGACATTCCTGTCAAAAGTTATCGCGGACATCCTGCAGTCCTGTGCCACGAGGCACAAGCTATCCACGTCATACCATCCGCAAACTAATGGCCTCACGGAGCGTCTTAATCGCACTCTCACAGACATGCTCGCGAAGTATGTCTCTTCAGACCACACAGACTGGGACCTCACTCTGCCGTTTGTCACCTTTTCCTCGCGCCACGACACAGCCGGCTATTCCCCATTTTTCCTCCTGTTCGGCCGCGAACCAGCACTGCCCCTCGACACAACTCTCCCTGTTCACGCGGCACCCACCAGTGAATATGCACTTGATGCCGTCGCCCGCGCTGCTCACGCAAGGGAAATTGCCCGTGACCGCCTTTTGAACTCCCAAGAGAGTCAAAGGCGTTTGTACGACCAGCGACACCGAGACGTGCACTTCCCGCCTGGTTCTTTGGTGCTTCTATGGTCTCCGTCGCGTCAAGTCGGCCTGTCAGAAAAACTGCTTTCGCGTTACACAGGCCCCTATCGAGTGCTTCGTGCTGTGACTCCCGTCACATACGAGATCGCCCCTGACGCCCCATCTGCTTCCCAGTTCAGTGATATCGTGCACGTTACACGACTGAAGCAGTATCACCCTCCCAGTGATGACATTTAGACGCTCCGGGACGTCGCTTCTGCCGCCGGGGGATTATGCTACACGCGTGTGGTATTTGATTGTTTGACCGAGGCGCGCGGGCGCCATCACCCGAGAAAAGAAGAGGAAGAACGAGCTGGGCTCGCGCTGTGAACCTAACCGGTCAGCGCTGCAACCGCTGTTGTAAATACATCCTGTAAATAGTTGCCCGTCTTACTGACTCGTTCTTCGCGTAACAATATCATTGAAAGTTATCTGTCCAACCGCAGATTCCGTGTTCGTGTGGGTAGCGCCTTATCAAGACCATATGTGCAGGAAACTGGAGTACCACAGGGTGGTGTGCTTAGTTGCACCCTCTTTATCGTGAAAATGAACTCTCTGCGTCTGTACATCCCACGCAACATATCTTATTCAGTATATGTCGACGATGTATAGCTAGGGTTCACGTCATGTAACCTTGCAATCTGTGAGCGGCAGGTTCAGCTTGGTCCGAACAAACTGTCTAAGTGGGCAGACGAGAATGGGTTTCGGCTTAACCCACAAAAGTCCACATGCGTCCTCTTCTCCAGAAAGAGAGGTCTGCACCCTCATCCCAACATCGAGCTACAGGGTGAGGGTCTACCTGTAAAAACTGAACACAAATTCCTAGGCGTAATTCTAGATGCGAAGTTAACGTTTATCGCACATCTAAAGTATTTAAGAAACAAGTGCCTGAAGACAATGAGCATGTTGAAAGTGTCTCGCACTACGTGGGGTAGTGACACAAGATGTCTATTGAATCTTTATAAGAGCCTCATTCGATCACGTATGGACTATGGTTCCATTATATATAACTCCGCGACGCCGAGCGCCTTGAAGATGTTAGACCCTGTCCACCATCTGGGCATCCGCCTTTCTACGGGTGCTTTCAGAACAAGCCCCGTAGAAAGCCTTCTTCGCTGAATCAAATGAATGGTCGCTCCATCTGCAGAGAACGTACTTATCCTTTGTATATTTCCTGAAAGTGAACTCAAACAATTCGCACCCTACCTACACAACCATACATGATCTGTCCAGTGTCCAAACCTTTCAGAACCGCCCTTCCATTAGAAAGCCCTACGCACTGCGAGTAAGAGGTCTTGCCGAAGAAATGGATGTGTCACTCTACGAGCACGATGTCATGCCCCCTCCTGTACAGCTGCCATCATGGCAGTGGCAGCTGATTCAGTGTGATCTGTCCTTCATTGAGGTTACAAAGCATGCGCCGGTCCTACATATCCGTATGCATTTCCTCGAATTGCAGCACAAATACTCTTGCCCGGAATATTTTACTGACGCTTCAAAGTCACACGCTGGCGTGTCTTACGCGGCGGTCGGTCCATCCTTTTCTGCTGCGGGAGTTCTACACCCAAACACAAGCATCTTTACAGCGGAGGCCTACGCCATCCTGGCGGCGGTTAAACACATCAAACAGCTAGACATACGCAAGGCAGTCATTTACACTGACTCTTGGAGCGTGTTGAAATGTTTAAACACTCCAAGTAGGCACAGAAACCCCGTAATTATAACTCTTTATTCCACCATTTGCACCGCGTATGTATCCAATCAGCAAATTGTGCTCTGCTGGGTGCCAGGGCACCGCGAGATCGAAGGGAATGAGTTGGCCGACAAGCTAGCCACATCAGTTCATACAGACGCTGCCACTTCACCCATAGCCGTCCCTGTAATGGACCTAAAGCCCTTTATTAAGAAAAAGGTCAGGACCTACTGGCAACGTCTGTGGGACAGAGAAACGGGCAACAAATTACACACTATCAAGCCTCATCTCGCTCATTGGCCACCAGAATCGAAGACACGCCGCACACAGGTTACACTTTGCAGACTCAGGATAGGACACACATACAGTACACATGCTTACTTATTGTCCGGTGGCGATCCGCCTGTCTGTGATGAATGTGGCGAGCCACTCAGTGTACTTCATGTCCTCTTACAGTGCCCTGAACTGGAGCCTCGGAGGAAAAAACATTTTCCATTACCATCACGGCAATATCTCCCATTACATCCTTCTATGTTTTTGGGCAATGAACCTCTTTTTAAATATGAATCACTTCTCGCGTTTTTAAAAGACATACATAATTTCCGCGTTATCTATCCAGGTGACGTGTAGCACGGCCTCTCTGCAGAGGCCACTGCTGCGGTATTTTATTAAAGAAAGCACGTACCTCGTGGTCTTTGTTCACAAAGGCCTTCGGTAGCGTTGTGCTGCTTTTATATCCTTAATTTTAGCACCATGACCACTTCTCATACATTCACGACCCACAGATTACTCCACACGTCACTGCCATAATTCTATTCGATATATGTTTTACGCTTATATACCGCGATTTGCTCTTAGGCCCCTTTACAGCCACATAGCATCCTACCATCGGAACCCACTGATCATGGCAAACATACCATTCATTGTCTTGGCGCTCTTTGGCCACATTTGGCCCTTGCGCCAAAAAACACCAAATATCATCATCTTATAGCAATGCCTGCTAGATGGCTTTTTTTCTGGCTGTGAGTTATGCATCTATGGCCGAAAGGTATAATTAAGCTCTTACGACAGACAATGAAAAAAAAAATCAAAGGCTGCAGCAGTAGAGGCTATGCTAGATTGTTGTGGCAACTTAATTAAAAGGGGCGGGTGGTGGAAATGAGGTGCTAAGAGGAAAACCGGGGGAGGGGGGTGGAGGGAAATTGGGTTTTTATTGTGCGACAGCCCAAATTCAGGATTTGACTGGTAACATTCGTGTTCATTCGTTTTGTGACTTACATTCGATCTTACACTTTACAAAAAGGTGGAACTTCGAGGAGACAGTAGATCCAACCCAATTTTCGTAAAACTTGTTCGGGTTGCAAAAGTCGGGGATTATCGGGTTTTACCCGAAATCGAATGACCTTATAAGTTATGAATAACACCGTAGTGGGGGACATCCGGATTAATTTCGATCACCAGGGATTCTTCAAGGTGCACCTAAATCTGAAAGAAACTTTTCTTCAGTTATAGTTATCGCTGCATCCTCTTCACATTTGAAATGATGATGTCGATGCCATCGAGACTGCCAAATGATTGGAAAAGAACATCCTTGAAATCCGCCTATGGCGTTCAGAATAAGATAAACGCCCTGATGAGCAGCCCATGCCAGCTACTTCAAGTTCTCCGAACCACGCGCGTTGAGCAAGTACAGGTACTGCACCATAGCCTCAGAGATGCCGCCTAATCTCGGAGGCTGCCCAATCGTGTCAAGCCACGTTCGGTAGAGGGCCACAAATGCACCTCGCGTTTTGCCGTCCACCGCCATAGCACTTTGATCGGAAGCGCGGAAAGCTTGGAATAAAGCGACTTTATTATAATTATAGTTTACACATAACTTGCTCGGGGAAGATTGACAGAATTTATTGTACATACGTGAAAAATAAAATTAATGAGCCATTCTACTTTGTGAAGGTGGATGACCAGCGAAGCACTTTAGCACATAGGCGCGTTGGTGCTCAGGAGCCAGGAAAATACGTGGCCTCCCCATTACGACGACAGAAGAGAAATGAAATTCAAAATGGAGAACGACAACTTTCTGTTTTTTTATTGCGATAGCAATTATATGGACACTTCTACCGGATTTCTGCCGTCGCCGTCGCCGTGAGGTTCCCTATAGATAAAATCTTCGCCGCGCGCCGTATGCCCGAGCGGAAGCGTGCGGGGACGCGCGCTATCACGGAGAGCGAACGCATTCAATCACCCACGCGCAAGCAAGGAAGCGGGAAGCCAGCGCCGGAGGGAGCGCGGGGGGGGGGGGGGGGGGGCGCACTTTTACGCTGCCAACAACCGCGCTCGTCGCTCGTCCGCACCGTCTCTTATCTCCACACGGCTCTGACCTTTATGCGCCGTGCATTCGCCGCTCAGTTTCCGTTGAAGCGATAGACCGCACGTACCTTCGCCCGCTGCTGCGGCGTATATATACGCTTGCTGCCAGCGTTTTGACAGTCGTTGTCTGCAGTCATTCAGTGTGATCTATTCATGTTTGTTTGTGCGCGCTCACACCACGCTTGTTCAATCAGTTAGTAATAGTCGGGTCACATTTTCCAACGCACGCTACACATGCAATGCTGCCCGGGTCGGCAGTGCAGCGCTACAGGTGTGTCCCTTCGCACGCGCTGCCCACGGGAAGCGCTTCTCATCAACACCACCGTTTCACACGCGCCTCCTCGTGGTCATCGAGTCTCTCTTCATGTCGGTCTACTTACGCCGCAGCACACCTGCTTACTTAATCAGCTCATGTTTACTACAATTCATATTGCTACCAAAGCCGCTCACCTTCGTATGACATTGCTGTGTTGCTATCGCATTCATTGCTTCGCCCTTAGGGCGAAACTGTGACATTTTTATATATACATTCGCATGGACGACGGGACCGCCGCCCCGAGGAGCCGGAGGAAACTAGACTCGTGTGATGTTTAAAACCCCTGAAATAACCACCGTACCTGAAACTTTGTAAAGTAGCGACACTCTCGTCCTCCGCCTTCACTCCTCCTCGTTTCTGTTTTCTTTTGCACTCCATCCTCGACCGTGGCGCCGCCTACATCGCTTGAGCGTACCAGACGACCTTTCGCAGAGTGAATGCACGCATAGTTAGGCGGTGCGCTTTGAGCATTCACGTTGGTTTTCTAGCTCCGAGTAACTTCGTGTACAGCATATACTCGTAATTTCAGTACGAAGGCTTATACAAATGCAGTGATGGCAGCTCCTTTTTCCTGTTTTGATAACTTAAAAAAAATTAAATTATGGGGTTTTACGTGCCAAAACCAATTCTGATTATGAGGCACGCCGTAGTGGGGGACTCCGGAAATTTTGACCACCTGGGGTTCTTTAACGTGCACCTAAATCTAAGTACACGGGTGTTTTCGCATTTCGCCCCCATCGAAATGTTTTGATAACTATTTTCTTAAAAAGAGTAAAGGAGAACTAACACAGTACCACGACGACTCCGAATGTATCGCGTGCGCTACAATTAGGTACGCAACATTTGTCAAACGCGGGTCGCAAGAGCTTGTTGCGAATGATTGTAAATAACACCTTTACGATCGAATGCCAACATCCTGGCCTCCAGCAAGCCCCCAGTAACCTAAAGAATCCGCGCCGTCCTTATACCATGTAAATTCGCGGCACGCATCAGCTATGACGCTCAAAGGCTGGCAGAGGGCACGAACGCACCAGCCTAAGTGCCCTACAGTAATATACTTCTCAGAGACCTAGTAGTCGTACGAACTAATAGTTGAACGAACGAGCAAGCGAACGACTAAACGAGCGCGCGAACCACTAAATGAAGGATCAAACGACTAAACAAACTACTAAACCAGCTAGTGAACGAGCGGGTGACCGCACGTTTTCTTTGCGAGTGCTCCACCGCCGCATCTTAACCTTTACACACTTCAGAGCTCACGCCAATTATCACGTACGTCTCAAAGGCCTATGATGCTCTCGTTCGGCGACGAACGCACCCCGCAACTCGGTTTCGGTAGAGCACGCACGCTTTTCTTCGGCGCCTTTGTATCGCAAATGCACCGGGCGACCGCCAATGACGAACACGAACAAAAGAGACAAACAAAGCTATTCGCTCTAAAGAAGGCTAGTAAGTAACCACAAAAGGCAGAGTTACTTTCCTAAGATGAGTTTTCACGCTCGAGTCATAAATTTTGTCAAAAGGACTGAGCTGAATCTTAAAAGTTTCGTAAGCACGTTTTCGCGCGCAGCCTCATGTGCCCGCGAATTCAAGCCTGTTGGCGTACTAACGATTAAACTTCTTGCCTTTGCTGAAACTATTTTGGCATCCGAAGGCGCTGCAGGTCATGGTGATGGAAAATGCCGTGAAGCGATCGACGTGGCACTTGCCACAAAACTTAGTTCAAAGCGTTCGGAAACCAAGACAACACGGAAGAGCAACGGCGCCAACATGCGCTCCTCGCCAACGAAAATGGCGGTGGAGCGCGACTGTAAACCATGGATGCTGTAAAGAAACGAAGCTGGCCCGACGGCCCACGTGATGCCATTAGGCCAATAGCGACGCAGCTTCGGCCTCGGACAGGGCGCGTGAGGAGGAGGCGGCATGGCATCCTTCAAAGCATGTCGCTACTTTATGAAGCTTGAGGGGCTTTAGTGATGTTTCGATGGCACCGCCACCACGGGAGAGTGGAAGGAAAGGAAACTAGATGTGCAAGCGCTTGGAACGCCTACAAAGAGAGGGCGGTGCGAACGTAGACATGACCGACGCGGGTCGTGCTGCGGCAAATCTTTGAGAAACCTTTATTATCTACCTGGGAGTCTACCGATCTTGAAAAGGGTGCCTATTGATAACTAATGTACTCAAAATGCCTATCTGAGGGACGCCGACGAGCCAGCTGTGGAAGACGACGACGACGAACGCGCGAGCAGTGGCACGAGTGCGTTCGCGCGGAACCTGAGTATTTGTTAACGCAGAAGAAAAATGCACGGAACCCTAACCATAAACAGCTTCACTGTAAAAAAAAAAAAAAAAAAAAAAAAAAAAATCTGCCGAAGTTTTGTTTATGTTTCGACGTAGGCGGTGCATATCTGTAAAAAGAAAGCTTGAGCTGTCGCTCTTGTACTTCACGCCGTGTTTCACAAAACGCTAATGAAAGCTCATGCTTGCTAATGAGAATAAATACTTGCCGTGAAGAGGTTCACAATCGTATATGACTCCAGAAAATGCTCAAGAGACGTATGTCACTATTACGCGAATGCAAGTAGCTTAGTGAGGTGATTTGTAGTTGACAGAACTGCGGTGTACAGCACAAGAGCAATGAACGAACTTTATTCATCAAGTATGACAACAGTGATTGCGTAACAACAACAGTTTCTTAAAGACAGGCACTCTTTGGTATGGCTTTGGAGGGTTACAAAACGTCCCGGCAGCAAAATAAGGCACATGGTATCTTATAACAGTAAAGCCGTCTTTGATGCACTCTGTATAATATAACAACGCAATGAAACGAACGCGTTGCAAAAGTGTTCTGTGCCGTCACGTAGCCCCGAACTCCCTTACCATTCATGCCCATTTTATTTACTTCTAAATGTAAATATAACAAAATAAAGAAATGCTATATTATAATTTTACTTTAAGATGTGTGAAGGCACTTCATTTTTATTACAAATTCCAGATATGACTAATCACATAAAAAAAGCGCTTCAGATCGATTGAGATAGATAAACAAAGAAAAAAAAACAACAGAAAGAAACAGAAAAAAAAAAAAACAGCGTAGAACAACGTTGCATGCGGTGGGTTCGTTGACACCACTACTTTCGTCATTTGATGATAGGCTCCTACAGCTACAGCGCTTCGTGTATGTCTGCTAGCGTTGGGCCTGAAATAGACTATATATGCTAAAGCCGTTCTGCAATAATGCGGGCAGGAAAACCAACAAGAACGCTCCCGCGACATCAACTGTAAATCTGGTTTCGCCTTGCACTTAGGTGTCATAGGTGAAGCCTAACAACGGTGTGCTATAACTGCACAGTGGCATCCTCGCAAACACACAAAGCCAGAACATCTTGCGAAACATTTGTTATAATAAGGAAGATTGGCCATGATCTTGTTCCTGGTGATGATTTTCTAAGTGTCGGAAAACAAGAACGCCAAGGAACAAAACAAGAAGGTTTGCTGGTCATTGGGAATCAAAGAGACAAGTCACATCGGCGATTGGAAAACGGGAAAATTGTTTAAAAAGACGAACGAACACAAACATCTAATAAACGATGTGCCATGTCCAAGCTGTTTATAAAAATATTTGTACGGACGCATACACACATGTAAAGAGAGAAGAATTCATAACAAACATCCATTCTTTTAAATGTTAAAGGAGTGTAGACACCAACATTTAGAAGCTAAAGTGACTATAGCATAAGCTTTGCATGCTTACAAGGAGCGCTTTCACGAAGTATGACTGACAGCAGAAATCTAAAAGGTTTTTTGTTTAAATATTTAAAGTCTCCAAATGAAACGTGGATCCCTTTTCCGGACTTGTCGCGATAGCCACCATGAAAACGTCAAAACATGGCCGGGAGACGCAAGTGCGTGTTTCCCACATCGCTCCGGCGTCGACGAACGTGGGCGCAAGTATGAAATCAAGCAGGCGACGGATGAGTTCGTTGTTGTCAACGCTTTGGCGGCTCACGTGAACTCCGTGTCATCGGGCACTCAGTATTGACGTCGTCACTCAAAGGTTATCCACCGATGCTGGTGGGAATTTCGAAATCTGAAATTGTGTGATGCAAATCGTTTTATGTTAAATTATTGGGGACATGATCGTGATATGCCAGCCGTTATTATGGTTCCCTAATTGACGTGTACCACCCAAGAGTAAAAAATCACCTCCCGAGAATTTGGTGTCTGCACTCCTTCCATACACATAACACTGTCCGCTACAACGATGCAACATAATTTTTGAAATAATGTGCAACGTGTTAAAATACTACGGCATATTAAACCGGGCCATGCGTAATCTATATTGCGGAAGCTCATTCACAAATAAATCATTCTAATACATTTTAATACCCACTATAGGCTATCGTTTGCTAGTAATGTATTTGTTTAATCTTACTATATAGCCAAAAAGGCGTGTAAATAAAGTTCGAGAGTAACTTCGAGGCATCGATTTCCTGCTAGTGATGAGGCGGGCATTCGTATCTTGCCGGCCTCTGCTGATAAACAGCTGCTAACACAGCCACTATAGCTAAGCTGTGGCGCTGACATTAAATGTACTGGTTTATGTTTGCAGATATAGCACCAATACTAACGTTAGACGAGGAATTCGGGCTAAGAACGATAAAGAGCTTTATCACAGCTTTGACATGCACAGGAATACTGGAAGAATTAGACGCTGGCAGCAGGGCTAGTGGCGCTGTCTTTAGAGACTCTGTTTAACCAAAATGCGTTAGAAGCTTTCTTTAGGCGTAAGTTTTCTTGGCGAAGAGAGAGAGTCAAAGGTATTTTCTTGATGATTCTATCACTGCATGCTGACAGTTCGTGCCAGCAGAAGGATTTCATTTAAATGCCATAAGAATTACGAGCAGTTTAATTGAACACGATATCACCATATGTCGTCTAGGCCTTCCTTCATAGTAGCCTTTGTGCCATTAAACTCTATAAATCATCATCATCATCTTCATCTAGGTCTTCCAGCAGTCCTGTCAGGCTTGTAATACGTCAACGTTATATACTAAAGCTTTCCAGCGACACGTCGCATTAACGTCGCGTCACGTAATATCGCTACCATGCAATCGCAGAAAAATTTCCATTTACTAAACATTCAGCTATTCTATAGCATTTTAGCGGTATGAGCCTTAACCATGGCACTTTTACACAATGTTCAAAAGAAATGAAATTTTGCGCTGTCTGTCTTAGTTGCAACGCTGGCATAACGCCGACACAGACTAGCTCCTCACATAAAAATTTGCTTCAACGGGGTCGAAAAATCAGCCTGCGAGCCCAAAGATGATGAAATACTATTCACTAGAAAAAAACCACCTTGAGAGCCCTGGGTAATTGCAGGTAACGTATGTTGCAATGCAACATTGACTAGCTTAAGTCTTTTAGTTATAAATAGAGAAGTCAGTGTACATGTGGCGTTCTATGTAACATTTACTTACTAAAAACCTAAATGGCCTAATTAAACACCGTGTGTGGTTGCGCTGACGATAGCGGTGTGTAAAAAAAAAAAAGCTAAGCGAAGGAAAAAA
The DNA here is from genome assembly GCF_013339745.2 of Dermacentor silvarum. Lineage (NCBI taxonomy): Eukaryota > Metazoa > Arthropoda > Arachnida > Ixodida > Ixodidae > Dermacentor > Dermacentor silvarum. Next base: position 152,162,286 of record NC_051159.1, on the reverse strand, counting down.
AAAGCATGTTAAGGCTTTATAACATGGCGTAACAAGTCGTTACGCCTTTCATGGTCGCTCGGTAACGATAAGAAAGGAATGTTTACTTCTCACGGCCTTCGCAGCTGTCAGCTGGTGCTCGGACCAGAGCATATAGCTTCCGCTCTCCGACAGCCCGTTTGCTGATGCAAATGGAGCTTTAGGTATCTGGTAGGAGATTCGCAAACATGTTATTTTGTAAGTTAGCTCGTTTCGCGATTAGGCGAAGCTACTGCGCTGGCCACCAAATCACGATTTGTTTCTCCCATTCATGTATAATCACATGTTCATATAATGTTCCTTTCTACTATGCCTTAAGGCAGCCCTCTTCGAATAATAATAATTAAAAAAAATGTGATTACAAACGAAGCCATAGCTAATGTTCCGGCCCATCACGGTGGAACGAGCTTTCGCACGAAAAGCCTTGTGGAGCAGGAACCGGAATCACAAAGGTTTTAGATAGTAAGAACTGTTTTTCATTGGCCGGCCGTTCCTCGGCTACCATCTTGATTGCTGGCCGGTACTCATTCTTGTGAATCTGATCATAATAGTCGAATTCACGAGGCGTTTAGCTCGGATAATAACTATTTTTGTCACTGTCTAATATCTCGGCGGGCTGCCACCGTCAGTATTGGCTGTCATAGGTCTTACGCATCATTCTTAGCTGCGAAGGGCATTGTGAATCCGATCCCTGGGCCCCCATTGCTACAAGACAACAAGTATTCCGATTGTCACACAACCGTAGGCAGTTTGAGTGGCGAAAAACAAGAAGATAAAGCAAGTAAGCGAGCCTGCCGTGTGTCCGTAGTGGGGGGGCGAGGCTGACTAGAACAACAATATACAGGTTTGTACATGGCTCCAAGGCAAAATGGTGCGGCGTGCGGAGGGCAACACAGAAGAGCTGCTGCTGCTGTCCTACTGGTAAACGAACTGTGCCGCCTGTGCGGCACCGTCTCCGTGCCAGTAGGTGCCGTCGGCGGTCAGTGTCACCTCCTTGACCTTGTCGCAGTTGGCGAAGTACTTGGGGCTGGGCGGCGAGAATGCGCTTGGGTTGGCACTTGTCGAGTCGAGCACCATGCCAGTTGCTGCCCTGGCCTCCTGCGCCTGCGGCGCCGCCGCCACCACCACCTCCGCCGCTGCTCGGTCCACCATTCTCTACGTCCTGTATGGGAAGAATTGATTGATTGATCGATCGATCGATCTATACAGTGATTGATTTACAGAGCAGTTGCCGTCTGCAGGGCTGACTACAAAGCGCCGCAGCCAAGACACGCGGCGCGAGCCAGTCTGACAACCGGGATTGCAGGGCGTAAACTATAGTGGCTCGTTCAGCCACGCCTTGTACTAAATACAACGCACTTACATGTACAAGCAGATGCCTTCCATGTACATGTGCTTGTGGCGGTTATGACTCATCATGTTCTTGGGCATCGCCTTCACTATTTATTAGTCAAGCGACTTATTAGTGAATAATTAAATGTCACGCGAAAACCGAGTCGGTAGAACTGTGCATTTTTTATGCTGTTACCATGCGAAACGAACGTTAAGAGCGCCTAAACATTTTAATATATGTACTTCTTCTGGCAAATCACTGTATAACGTATTAACACACATTGCCGCTGATGTGTGTTAACCCTCTTCTTTTGTATACGAACGTGTAACATTCACGAGGGCTCGTCAAACTGCTTCGTTTTTTCTTCTTTTAGTGGAAGTCTGTACCACATGCACGAGATCACTTATCTCCACTGTGAGCGACGCAGCTACCGTGCCTGTTCTCGCCTGCGATGGTGCTAAAGCTTTCTGGGTTTGTTTTACACCATGGGTCTATCGTATATGACTGGCACTGCTTATAGTGTCGTGTACAAATTTTGCTATTACGGTGTTTCCTTGATGGAAGAAAACGTGACATTCCCGCAGCGCTTATCAGCTTGCATATATAACTTTCCCGCTTAAGGGGGCCTTGAACCACCCCTCGGGCTTTGTGAAATAACACAGTCCACGGGTAGCATGCGCTGCTGTGAACATCTCAGCCAAGTTTTACTGTCGTACGCGGTGCGTGGAGCTCGCAAGCGGTGCGCGAAGTCACCTTTTTCTCAAACGCCCTCGTTTAAACAGAGGCCATGATCCTCGCTCTCTTCTGTGTGCTTTATTGCGCAATAAAGCACATTCCAATACGCGGCTGCTATTTGTAGCTGCGGTCGGTTACACCGCGGCCGCCGCGGGGTGCCGCCATGAGTCCGCTGGCTAAGCGCACTGCGGCTCTCTGAGGACGACCGCGTTTGGCATACGTTTAGCGCGGCGTAGGCACGAAAATCGGAAATTTGAACTGCGCGCCACGGTGACGTTTTGAAGGCGGAGCGTTGTGGCTCCACCCCACTCCGCCGTAACCTTTGCAGTGCAAGGCATTGAAGAAGGAAGGGGGAGCACAGCTGAGGCTGTGTCTGATTGCCAATAATTCCGCTGAACGCACTGAAGTACTTTTTGCAGCAAAGAATTTCTGAAATAGCCTATTTTCACCTTAAATGTCCACTTTCTCCACTTAGATAAAAGGTGGTTCAGGGCCCCTTTATGCATTCGCGTTGAACCCTTTCCTTCGTGACCGCAACAGCAAGTCCAACAATAGAGAGTTTTAGATTAGGGGGACGCAAGCGTAGGGGCCCGCTAGCGCTTGGAGCAGCGGTACTGCCACGCGCAGACCGGTCTGCGCGAGCGCAGTACCGCGGCCGCAAGCGCTAGGGGCCCCTACGCTTGCGTCCCCCTAATCTAAAACTCTCTAATTACATACAAATATTTATTGCCGAACGCAAGATAACGATGCAATGAGGCTTCGTACTGGTTTATTTGGTAGCTTTCATTGGGCTTGTGTAGAATCTTGCTATACCTCCTATATGCCACAACATTGTTATCTGTTGCCGCTGTTTAAGCAAAACAACAACGAGGAAAAAAAATTTTCGCCGTGAACAGGAAACGCCTACACAATGAAAGGTAGGATAATATGTAGGGATAACACCGATCACCGCTTGGTGACAGCCTACTGGAACTGTGCAAGCAAGAGGAAATGATAATTAGAGTTAGGTGAAAAGGGGACTAAAGTTGTTGTAGGAGAGACAACGGTGAGACTAAAGAATATTAAAGCTGGATTACAACACAGGCAAGGTGATTCGGTATATCGGCAATAAAGGATTCCTTGTGGTGGGCCTGCTCTGTGTGCGGTCTCCTCTTGTTCTGGCCAGACTTGAGTAGTATTCGAGACAATTGAGTTCTGCGCGGCAAGTTTCCAGAAGTTAGCAGGGTAGTGCTTCCTGTTGTTGGCGGGACCTGCGATGTTTAGTTAAGTTAGGGAGACACTGAATGCGAATTATTTTGTATATGGACATGTGAGTAGTTTCTGCCAAATCCTTTTAAGTTCTGTTGAATTTTTTTCGCCACTTTCTTTTAGGCGAGGTCTCAAAAAGACCACCTACTTTATTCGAGGAAACGCTGTGCACAAGAACTTTGCCCTTTTCAATTTCCGAGGCACAGTTAAGGAACTGTGCCTGTACACGAAAGAGATGTTAGCATGGTTCCGTGGTTCCCGATACTATCGCCTTATTTCATCGGCGCTCTAATTTATTAATACGAATATGTTGTATCTTACATGTTTGGCTTCAAAGGAAAAGCATGGCCGTTCCCGTCGTATTCCCGCGAGCAATATGATGATGAACGCCCGAAGTTGTATTCACGAGGTCATGCTTAAACATAAAGGCTGAATTCTAAGACGTACAAATTCAGAGGACAGGTTCGAATCCCCACGTTCCAAGTAAGCATTGCTTAAAAAACAAATTCTTTGTTTACTGTCAGATTGCTCATGGGTGTATATCACGAACACGCTAAGACGACTAATTATTTGGACGGTGGTGTAGCTGAGACCGAACTAGCGACGCCGTGGTTCACAGCTGTGCATCTTAATGTGCTATACATCACTGTGGCGCAGGAAAAGCCAAAACATTCGCCCTGTTACATTTTACAATGAGAAATTTTTTTTTCAGTGATTCAAGCTAAAGATAACATCAAACAACTTCTTTGAGCATTAAAAATAAATCAAAATTTGCTGTTCCCATAACAAAACTGAGCTCTGCAAGCCGCTCATAATATGTCACTGGTGCTGTTGCCTGTGAACATGATTACGAAGTGTAGTGGAGGAAGCTATGACAAGATGTAAATCCAGCATACTGTCGCTAGTGTGCAAAAGTCACTGCGTTCTCTCGCCGAAGGCCGTTGAGATCGCGTATAGGAACGGCAGTTCCCAAGGAAGCATATCGAGATAAACGAGAACGCTGTCGTATGAGATTGAGGTACACAAATCCGAAGAGTGTATATTTCCGTGAGCCCAAAGAGGAGAACTCTATGTGTTAGTAGTGCGGAAGGGTGATGGCAACGAAATAGTTAAGGGTAGAGCATAACCATTGCAGTAGTATGGGATAAACCTTTGTTTCGTTGACTTACATATCGGTGTTCTGGATATAGACGTTTAGAACAGTCTAGAAAAGGCAGGCTCACGAGCACGGACACAAGTTGAACGCGGACGACGACACGTGCACTTCTATTTCACCTTCACCTTTCTTCTTGCGTCTTTGCACGAGTTTGCACTCCGGTCTTTCTGTAACGTGAACCCCTACCGACTTGATCATCTTTCTTTTTATTCATGTTGTGGAACACTATACTTACTATTATCCAGGCTAGGAGGGGCCATCATTGTTATCTACAAAAGAATTCAAAGTGCCTAAAATGTGATTCGTTCGTGCGCTAAGCGATCTATACAGCGTTTACATAGATGGTACATCCTAATTTGAAGCAAGTCAACAGTGCAAATCACTACAAAGGAATAGCTACAGGGATACACAATACTAAAACGCTAACGCCAAGCATCATTGCATGTGTCATGTTCATTAACACATGCCGTTCTAGAACATGGATCACTATAGCTGCTGTTCAGCGCCGTAGTTCTCACTGCGTTTTGCTCTGCGCTGTTCGCTGCGTTTGCCGCGCACATCGTACCTGTCGTATCCAGCTGTAGTAGTTGGGTGCCGACGCCCATACCGAGGATGAGAAAAAAGACGGGTCGTAATGCTGGCCGCTAGCTGCACCCGCCGACGTCGATGACTGGGAAGACAGCACCGACTCCAGCTGCGCGATGTACTTGATGGCCATCCTGAGGAGCAATAACGGCCGGTTAGTATACAACGCGGAAGCCGCTCGACGCTTCACATTATAGACGAGTTCCGCGGAGAACCTTGTAATTACAAGGTTCTCCGCGTAACTCGTCTATAATGTTCGTTACAAGTTTCTACGATATCGAAAGGCTTAAGCGCACTAGCGCACGTTACTTGTGTCGACTGTTTTAGACTAAGGTTTCCTAGGAATACTGTAGAGAAGTGACTTCTAGGCTGCTTGTATAGAGCTCTTGGGAGCCACTGGTCTTAAAAACCAAGAAAAAAAGCTACTTTTAAGCGTATCAGCCAAATTAATGAAATTAATTTACTGAGCACCAGTAGATGTTTAGAGATACGGATAAAAAGAACAAAAAAGCAATCGGAAAGTAAATGAAGTTAAGCACCGAGAAACACGAGGACGAAAGAAGGCATGGTGGACGCACAGCGTCCACCACGCACGGTGTGAACGTGTGTTCAACGTACCTTCTTTTGTTCTTGTGTTTCTCTACACTTAACTCCGTTCAGTCAAGATGTACCAAAAAGCCCACATCGCCATCCTTGTCTATGGGGAAATGATGGAACGAGGTCAATATCCCCGGTGGCTTACACGACAGCAGGGCAGCATATATAGCTTTATATAAAGAAGACCTCTGAAGAGTGCGTGCACGGTGCTCAAGAACAATACCGCAAAATAACAGGAATTGTACAGAACTGTACAGTCGTATGACCACTTTGACATCAAGAGATAGAGGAACCAAGGCGAAGAGAGAGTTAGCAAGAACATGCGTAAGTGGAATAGGGAGAGCTTCTACATATGCTTAGCTTACGCACACTCTGCCATGGCGAACAAAAAAAAAAAATGAAAGCCCCTTTATTAAAGAAAGATGGTTGAACGCGAAGCTTTCTCCCATGCAAACTGAATGAAAGTCAAAGTTCAAAGCCAACGACCAATCAACGAACCAAAGAAATGCTGAGCGACCCGATGCGATGCATATGTGATTTGAGTGCTTCTTTAGGATTATATTTTTTTGAACGTTGCAGTTGAATCAAGACATATTTCGTTAAGTTGTATAGCCTTTATTTTAGATCATGTAGCCGTTGATTACACGCACACACCTCACACTTTCGCGGACGACTCTGCACTTGCCATAGGTCGGCAGTGTGGAAGAATACTCACTCACACTCACTCACCATAATTTTTTCCAGGCCCCGCACTCACTCACGTTCACACTCACCTCCACTCACACTCACAGCACTCAATCGCACTCGCACTCACTTCCACTCACACTCACTGGCGCTCACTCGCACTCACACTCATCTCCACTCACACTCGCAGGCACTCACTCGCACTCGCACTCACTTGCACTCACACTCACTGGCACTCACTCGCACTCACCTGCGCTCACACTCACTGGTACTCACTCACACTCACACTCACTGGCACTCACTCGCACTCGCACTCACCTGTACTCACACTCACTGGCACTCACTCGCACTCGCACTCACCTGCACTCACACTCACTGGCACTCACTCGCACTCGCACTTACGCCTTTGAAACGAGTGCGAGTGAGTGTGAGTGAGTGCACTCATGAGTGAGTGCGCCGACCTATGGCACTTGCACAGTATTGCCTTGTGATCGCTGTGGTAGACAGTCAGAGGCAGTAAACGCGATCGCGCTCGCGTTTACGTTAGCGTACGGCAGCCTCTTCTGCCGTGCGCTGCACCCGCGGCCTACCCATGGTGACCGCCGGGAATGCATTGCGTGACGCGCGTAATGCAATGCAGATATATACAATTTGTCTCGGTAGCGTGGCGTTGCAGTTCCCATTGTTCTTATCGGTACAACCGTGAATGTACACTGTAGTGTTGTTCTACGATACGCATGTCGTGCGCCGTTGTTCCATCGTGTGCGCAGATGCGCAGATAGTTCCATTGTGTAAGTTGGCTTTCCTGCAGTGCGTTTTTGGCACTCACGGACGAATCAGTGAGACATAGAAAACTTCGCTTTAAAAACGTCGGCAGTATGCGTTGCAAGAGTAGAAGGAAAAGCTTCGGGACGTGGCGCAAGAAACATGCACGCGTGAACTAGTACAGAGTAGCCGACTTGCCTGAGGGACTCTATTTTGGAGAACTTCTTTCCGGGTGGCTTGCAGAATGGCAGCTTCTCCCGGAGCAGGTCGAAGGCGCGGTTCATGTCCCGCATGCGGCTGCGCTCACGGTCGCACGCATTGCGTTTCTGCTCTTCCCGGCTCAGCGTGCTCGAACTGCGGGCTGCGTATGTAAAGGGTACAAGTGGGAATGAGTGATGAATATATATATGCTCTCGTTAGACACATAATCTAGTTAACGAGTGCAATTAGCTGCCATAATGCCTTCAGTCCCGAAGTAAGAACGACTTGGTATATCTTTTAAAATCATGTATACACTGCAGTTGGAATGGTCATATATATCCTGGCGCTCATACATTTATGCAACATAAATCGGTATATATGATCATATAATGTATAATAGGGTATATATGATCATTCAAACTAAACCACTCACTCGTTCCTATTGAAATTTTGCCGAGGTGGTATTTTGCAGTGAGTTTAGTTTAATACAATGTTTAGGTGCATTGATAGCCTGCTTTCATTTTTTCAGAATAAGTTCTATGCATTTCATAATCTATGTAGCCCATGTATGCAGTCTGAACAGCTTCGCTGGTCCCCATATGAAGGTTGCGGCTCCACGATTTTTTTTTTCTTTTCTCTTTTGCATCTTGGATACAGACACAAATATAGGCTGCACACGACAATTAACGGAAGAACATTAGCAGTATATACACATATCGAAATCCTCATTTGTGTTCAAAAGTAACAGTTCATTTGTTAAACCTTCACAGAAATTTCTGTCAAAAGGAGCTAGTACCACATATCTCTATTCCTCTAGGTATACCGGTACCACTTTCAGGCGCTTTGCCGACCGCAAACGTAGCAATTGTAGGCGTTTGCATTACATGATGGTTATATTTATTAGGCCGCTGTACTAATAATCAATAGATAAATTCGATAAACAGAGTTGTAAAGTCAACGATTCGTCCTGCCTGCCCACGTGTTTCTTCTTTGCGCACGTGTACACGTACCGCAGTGCACACAACGAGTGGCGGCTACTAAGTGAGATCAGCTACAATGATAACCGATTATTGCGGGAGAAATCTCTCGGCTCCATGAATATCGTTACAAATAGACTGTAGTGTACATTCATCGATGTGCAAGCCACGTCCAACTACAGCAGCTGCCGACGAAATTCTTGTAGCTTCGTTCAAAAAAGATCAAATAGACGACGCCCTAAAAAAGCGCGAGAAAAGTAAATTGCATGAAAACTATATCGATTGAAAACTATTGAAAATATTGAAAACTATATATTGATTCATGGGGGTTTAACGTCCCAAAGCCACACTGGAGGGTAATGAGAGACGCCTTAGTGAAGTGGTGGAGTGCTCCTCCGCATTATAACCACTCATTATAACCACCAATATAACCAGCATTATAACCACCTAAATCTCAGTACACAAGCGTTAGTCTTCTCTGTCTTCTTCTTCTTTCTTTTTTTTTCTCATTTTGCACGCAACAACCTAAGAACCTTAGCAGTTTAAACGTGTTTCGAAATCCCCATTTGTATTTTTGCCATCGCCGAAATGCGGCCGGGAATCGAGTGTGCGACCTCGTGCTCCGCAGCAGAACGCTACAGACAACTGAGTTATACCGCGTCGGCTAAAAGAGGCGAATAGAACGCCATACCGTCCAGTTTCCGGGGAAAACAAAACAGTTCTCTACGTATAGCCCCAATCACCGTCATGCCACGCTCTGTCCCTGTCCCTAATGTGTGTGTGTGCACGTGTGCGTGTGTGCGTGTGTGCGCGCGAGTGTATTATACTGTCTGTGATCGTATGTGCGCGCTTATGTGTGTTTGTGTGAATGCGTGCTTGAAAGGAATAAAGGAGGAACGCGGGCAGCAGCCGCGCGCGCCTGTAACCGGGGCTTTGACGCCGCGTCGCTCTGTTCCGACCGGCCGCGCAGCTGTGGAGGCGGAGCTCCGCGGTCCCGCGGTGCTGAACTCCGCTGCTGCTGGGGAAAAAAAAAAATGCATTGGCTGCTTTTGAGCGTGTGTGTATGTGCGTGCGTGTGCGGGTGTCTGTGCGCGTGCTACCTGGCGAGGTTTCTGTTTTGACCTGCCGGATCCCAATGTGGGAAACAATGGACGATTTACAAGTAGTGGACCGAAAGCTGGCCTATGCTGTCAGCCTTGCGTACACAAGCTGCTTGCGTCCGCTATTTCTAAAGCTGAATTGTGAACAATATTGCTACGGGACAGTGAACGCCCTGCCGAGATGTGTTGGATTCAGGGTGGTCGATCTTGAGTTTAGTACATATATGACGAACAAAACAAAAAGCTGCGTACGCAATAAGCCTTTAGGTTGTTCTCTCTCGTTTCTTTCTTTTCTGTTCTTTTTTGTACTTCCTAGCTTTTAGACTGGCGCTGCGGCTATTATCTCAGTATTTACTCCAGGAATGACAAGAATAAAGTGGGCCTGGTGACGCTGCTTCAGTTTGATATAAAGCTTCCTTGAGAAAGCATTGAATTTTACAGCAAACGCTACAGAGTGCAGGTGCTTGCACGGAGAACAAGCTACGTGAGTAAACTGACTTTGGCGTCATATTTTCCGCTCCGATTAATCTTCAATTCGGCAAGCCATGGTCTCATACAGTGGTTGATGCCTGCCCGAACGCTTCGCAACGGCTGCAGAGTACCTAACTATAAAATACGCAAATGCTTTGCATTGTTTATGTGATTTAAGGTCATGTGATGTGATTTTTGAAGGAGGATCATTAAACGCATTCAGGATTTAGGGAGAAATTTCGTGTCTTTAAATCTGTGAAGTTGCTAAATGTTTCGAAGTGTCCAACGCCTCACATTGTACATGGGTAACGCATATGTTATGATTATTTTCAGCTCCATGACGGCCTTTCACGATGACTTTTATCGGTTAGCCTAAGTTCATTGTGAGCCGACTTCTGTTCGGGCAGATCCATGGAATGTCTTCTGGCTTGTATTGCAGATGTCGGTTAAAACAAAATTGAGCTACATGCCCATCTTTTTTTTTTATGTATAAATTCAAGACGAATGAGTAAAAGCTAGAAGCACCTGTCAAAAAACGGTAGCGAGTATTATCACGTATATATTCGTGGACAGCAGTGTGTTATATATTTTGGCCTATATACCCCTCTAAAAAGGCTCGCTGTAGCCGAAAATGGTTGTAAGATTGAAAACGCAAAAAAGTTAAGTGATGGATGCAAAGTTATCATGAAAATGCTGGTTTCCTAGTTATGATGAAAATGCTGCAAGCCATTTTGCTCTAAGCTTGCTCTCGTATAACTACACGAACTTCACTTTTTCTTCGTTCATTTCGTTCGTTCTTTTTTTTTTCAGGGGTGTCGCTGGGAGGGCTGCCTTCAAGTACGAAGAGCAAGCTTTGTTACTTTCGAAAAAAAAAAAAAGCACTACGGAACGTGACCTTCAGTAGTCTACAACAACCGTAATCATCATCATCATCATCATCATCGTAATTGTTCAATCCGTCATGCGACTACTTTTTTTATATTTATAAAATGTGCATGTTTCCCTTCTTCAAACGTTCTCGTTTTCCATGTTTCCTGTGCCACCTTATCGGCACCGCCTGATGATGAAGTGATGCCCCTATTAACTCCTTTGATTCGTACAGACGTGGCGGTATGCAGGCGAAAAAGTTTTGACATAGATATGGAAACAAAGGATTAATTCAGCCTTTAAATCGCTCGGCCTTCAATTGTGTTTTGCTGCCCCATACCCCACATATGGGACGTGGCCAACCGTTCACATTCTTCGAATGCTTCTTCTTAACTGGGAGACGCTTGCTCTCAGCGAGATACTTTAATATTTTATGTTGGGTTATGTGCGCGTCAAACGCTTCGCATTGATGGTGAAGCGCTCGGAGAAGGCGGGTTCGCCTTCGGCGAATTTGTACAAATGGGCGTAGTACGAGTGTAATGTCACCCTGTATAGACGGGTCATGAAACGGACGAACAGAAAGCTCCACGGGAGTCAGTAAGCATTAATTATCACATTCGGTAATCAACCACAAAAGGTATGCTAGAAAGTCGGCTGTGACTCGTTTCCACTCGTGGACTTGTTCCATCGCATTGTTGTGACTCAAAAAGAAAGAAAGAGAGAGAGAGAAAAGTAAAGTAAAGAAAAAGAAATTCGTTTCCTAGCTCATTTCATAGCGACGGCATCGAATTCGACAGTCTTAATGTCATGAGGTAGCATACAATGGTTTTTTACTGGTCAGTTACATGCTCCTAAGCTCACGTGACACCTGCGGTTAAAAGGACGCTCCGCATTCGCCGCCTTGCCCGTGAGTGGCGATGGCCAACACTTCCAAGACTAATCCTGTACATAAAACAATGAACTTTTTTTTTCCTTCTACGCTTTCTCTGTAGATACATTGTCTGTCTCTCCATGTGGTTGCGACTTAACAAAATCGGGTCCCTCAGCTTCCCTTATTCCTTACGCTCGCTCGTGTTTCGCACGCACGAAGAGGGCCATCGCTCGCGATATGAGACGCCCAGTGGCGCGTTCGATGCGCGGCCGCTGCATTTGCGCAGATACGACCGGATACGAAAAAGCTGTAGCGTTGGCGAAAGTTTGAACGGCGTGTGTATGGCCTTTACGGCAGAATGCCAGTCGTTAGACTAAATATATAGTTTGTGCTCCCAATCAATAGCTTGAACATCACAGGAAATTGCTTTGATATCAGCGAACGTGGTGACACCATATCCCCGCTCTGTTCCGTCTCGCTCCCGCTCTGTGTTAAGCTCGGAAAGAACAGAAAAAAAAAAATAGCATTCTGAGCTTAGCTCCGAGTCGCGCGGTTCCGAACATCCTACGCAGCCGTTTCACGGACAAGATGCGCACAGGTGGTGGTACAGTCTGTCGGCTATAGCTTCGTTTCCGAGCTTCAACTTTTTTTTTTCTTCTTTATTTCTTCTTCTCCGTGGCTGAAATTGCGGGCACTTAACGGCGCGCACCTGCGCAGCTCAAAATGTGTCTGTGACGTCACGCGGCAGCGGTAAAGCAGCAGCGTTAGCAAGCGCTGGCGGATCGCGCAGGATTCCAACTCACGGTCGAATTTTTTTCGCGTTTTCTTTCTTATTTTTCCCGTTCATTTTGTCTGCCTGAAATGGCGTTCCAACGAAGCATGCCGCAAATACAGCGCGCCATATTGTTCGGGCCAGCAACTTCGCCTATGCGCAGTGCACTAGCTGTTACACGTTATACATATATGTATTACCCCACTTTATTTTTTTTTTTTTACCCGAGGGAGATACTTTTGTTCACTGTCAGTGAAAAGTAAAGAGAAATCCTTGTGACCCACAGAAGGCTACTTATATTGGTGCTTGCTTTTTTTTAAGAGAAGAGGTTAGCTGCAGGAAATACTCAAATTACTTTCAAGAGAAAGTGAAACGAACAAAGCCGGCGCCGATGCGTGGCCTTTCAAGACCTAGAAATAAGTGATAGAGAATAAAGCGTCGGTCACTGCTCTCCATTGATATATGGCATGGACTTGAATTCATACTGCATTTCAGTCGTTTTGAACATTGAACAACATGAAAAAAAAAAAAAAGGAAGCTCTCAGAGTAGTTCATAGTGAACCCTAGCTTCCATCTTGTTGTATGGACCCACATTAGTCTGAACACGCAACGCTGCTAATAGGTATGAAGATCGACTTGTTAGCATTGAAGAATTTAGTGCATGAGTATTATTGTGCTCATTGCGGTTCTTAATACGGATGATTAAAAAAATAATGTCATTGCGCCCGAAACGGTCGCACCAAAGATTTAAAAAATTCCGCTGCAGATATGAACCCTGCAGTGTACCAGTGTGACGTTTCCTCCATACTTCCACTTAAGGAGACTACTACTACTACTACTACTACTACTACTACTACTACTACTACTACTACTACTACTACTACTACTACTACTACTACTACTACTACTACTACTACTACTACTACTACTACTACTACAACCTAGTATACCATTACCTATCACTACTACCATTATACTTCAGGAGACTTACAGACGGCATCATTAAATCATAAATACACTGTACAGGTATGTGCATGGTTTCGCATATAACGAAGAACGATAACACCTTGATGAATAGTTTCTGTACTTAATTTCTTAATATACATGCTCTTCAGACACGACGAAAGCAACTAAAAAAAGGAGTTCGTCAGCATGTGAATCTGCCGACTTACTCGGTCTTCCAGTTTGCGTTACTCTATCTTTTCTTCTTTTTTTAGTACCTTTGTATTCCTCCGTAGTTTTGTTCTACCTTGCTCGTTGTTCTCGCATTTTCGTTAACACTGATTCATTTAGCGGTGAACCTGCGCTTATCATTGTTTCCAGATTTCTCGGAGTTTATCCATGGTCCGATAAGCTCGGCTGAATAGGCGAGATGCTTTAAACGCGTTAAAGTGTGATTTATCATTTACCTAACCTAAGGAGCGGAAGCGAGTAACAGGAGCTAAAAGTACCCTATCTCCCTTTCTTTCCCTTTCTTTTTTGTTAGCTCCAGTAACGTGTAGTCGAACATGGGGTAAGCTCGGTGGAACACTTATTTCCGAAATCGGAGCATGACCATGACGATTGCACTAAAAATATAATAAAAAATGATCGCGTTTTTACCGCAGAGCTATACTGGACCCTCCCGGTCTGCAGGAGGTCTACATAGTTAGGACTAATTGTACGAGGAGGTACGTGCTGTGCGCGTGCTTTCTTTTCCCTTCCGGTGGTTAGAGAGAGAGAGAGAGAGAGAGCGGCATATTCTACACTGTGCATCCGAGTACGTACGCAGACGAGCCACGGTCCTCCGCCTGGTTCTGCGCCCGGCAGCCTGGCCCCTAGAGGCCTGGCGGCTGGTCTGGGCGACTACCATCGGGGCGGCGGCGGCGGCGGAGTTTGGTTGCCTAGCGGGGGTAGTTGGTAGGACGGGCTCTTGGCCGCCGAGCTATCGCAGCAGCGGCAGAAGAAGATGCGACAGCGGCGGTATAGTTTGCAGTCCGGAAGGAAGGCAGGCGGGCGGGTGGTCCGGCGAGACGGTTGCGGAGATAGACGTCTGCTGCTGTATAACGGGGCTCTGCTCTCGCGTTGTCCCTCGACAAGGACTGCTGACAAAGGGTGTTCGTGGGGATCGGCGCTGAGATCCCAGGCGGCACGCAAGTGCACAGGCACCTGCAGGCAGCCACAGATGTCCGGCCACGTGCGTGTGCTGGCTGGCTGCTGCTGCTGCCATGTCTGTGTGTGTGCCGCGCGCACGCCAGCAGTTGAGAGTGTCTGTGCGCGCGCGCGCGCAAGTTGTCCCGAACTGCTGCCTGCTTGCTCGCCCCCCCCCCCCCCCCCCCCCCCCCGCCTGCTGCTGCTTCGTGCGTGCATACATGCCGCTGCCGCCGGCATTCGTTGCTGATTTCTTGTGCGGAGAAGAAATATATAGGCCGCCATGCCTACGCGTGAGCGCTCTCTCCAAAACTCCCGACAGCAGCCTGCGCTCACGCTTTCTTAGCGCGTACTACACTATGTGTGCGCGCAAAGCGCGAAACGTGCAGACACGGCGGTGTGCGGGATGAGAGACGACAGTTCGCGTTTATTACCGCGCGCCGGGCGCCCCGCGTCAGGGACGCGTTCTCAAAAGGAGGCACACAGAGCGCTCATTTGCCGGGTTGCGCGTTTTTTATAAACTTTTTTTTCCCCCTATATCCGTGCGGAGTAACGCAGCGGCAGCAGCCCGCAGGTTCGTGATGCGACGGTCGCGCGCACGCCGGCGAATTTGGTGGACGTACTAGGCGCGCGCGTCGCTGCGCGTCACGTGACCTGCGACAACTGTTGCGCGCCGTGCCGGCGAACTATACTGCTGCCTGGCTGCCATCTTCTTTTGGTTTCTTTAATGTCTTCTCCCTCACCTCTGTATGTCGAGCGGAACCGCGCCCTCGTGCTAGCAATACAAGGTCTCTCGGTCTTGCCTCTCCCTCTCTTAGTTGTTGTTGTTGTTGTTGTTGTTATTATTATTATTATTATTATTATTATTATTATTATTATTATTATTATTATTATTATTATTATTATTATTATTATTATTATTATTATTATTATTATTTACGTTTACGGCGGTTCTGTCAACCAGCCCCGGGATACGCAGCCATCATAGCAGCGTATCGCATGTATGTAGTACAGGCGTGCTTTTAGTAAAAGCATCTCCTGCTCGACGCGTGGCCGATGTGAAATGTGAGCGGCTTCCCACAAAATTTGTCGAGGAATTGCATCTTACATCTACTGATCCATTCGAACCGCACACCGGGAGCCCTCCTTTCGTCTAGTGCTTACTCGACCGATCAATCGATCACCCTTACGTTCCAAACCTACCCGCCGTACCTTCTATTCACACACATTTCTTTCTTCAAAGTGCGCCGACGTCTGTTGGTGTTGATTCTTTTAGTACATAGATGTATTTTCTTCTTCTATTTCGTTCCCGCCAGAATACGTCTGCCCCGGAGGAGAACCAAATTCGCGACTTCGCGCTTTGCAACAGGATACCATGTATATCCAAGAGGCATCGTGGCGCTTCTGTGTGCTTTATAAAGTACGGCACTGCTGTTGTTTGCCTGGGATTGTAAGACGGGTTAGTCGGTTTAACTTGGCTCGCGCTTTAATTTGAGAGCACTGCCGGCCCATATACTTCCAAAGAAAGATTCCGCAAGGACCACGTTATGATGGCCAATGTCAACCATCAAAAGAGGGAGCAAACAAGACAGATAAATCACAAGAGTATGTAGACAAAATGGTCATAGGAGATGGAGCCTGGAACAAGCGTTTCGGCGGCAAATCACTATCCGAAAAGGCGCTCAGGCTACTGACAACTTGTCTATGACATTTTGTGACGACTTGTCTATGGGATTCGTTGTTAACTGCAGCGAGACAGGAGTACAGAGGACGGAAACAAAGGGAACACAAAGAACGTGTTTTTTCCACAAGATCCAATGCAATGCGCATGACTAGAGGGGCGCAGTTCAAGATACCACCCCCAGGCTCAAGATACATCTGCTGTGCAAACATTTCTGCAGTCTTTTCCTTTCCCTCTCTTTTCCCACACGCACACGCCAACATTAAGAATGCAAGAATGAAAAAAAAAAAAAGAAACCACCGTGACGATTACTGCCCGCTGTCATTGCCACTGCATTATGTTTATGATTGCTTCGAAATAATTGTACCTCCTTATCACGCAATGTGAAAGACGCCTGGCGAACGCCCATTCCTTTGATCCTACCAAAATGTGGAAGGCCTCTACAATTGTTCTTTTATCCTTGTCGCTATGTCTGTCAGTGAGAGTCACCTCTTGGAATTGAGGGACGCAAGCACACGAATTGCAGTGCTGCGCTTAATGCGCGTATCGAGCTTGCCTCTCTATTTCATTTTTTTTTCTTGTTTCTCCCTCCCCCCCCCCCCCCCTTTTTTTTATGCGTCAGCATTGGGAGCGTGAAAGTGGAAGAAAGTGTATTGTATGGGAGAGATTTATATATATATATATATATATATATATATATATATATATATATATAGTCCCAGCCCAAAATAAGATCGTGCGAACAATAACACAGCACCAAAAATTCGACGATGTAGAGGAGGCCGTGTTGATCACAACGCGAGCAGTACACGCAGCTGCAGGTGTGATGTGGTCGGCGCTTGCAGTACGAAGTGATACATTTGACAGGGGCGTCGTAACCTTTCTGAGCGAACGGCAAAGATGGGCACTAATAACGGAAACTGCGGCACCAGTGTCAACGAGAGCGAGTGCAGCGACGCCGTCCACATGCACATCAAGAACATTAGTCGGAGAAGGGAGAGGCATTGGTCTGTTCGTGGGTGACGCAGTTCTTGCCTCTGGAACTGCGGCGATTAGTTTTTCCGTTCAGGCGTAGAAGGACGACGACGCATCGGCGAAAGCGAGCGGCGTCGAGGCGATGGCGAACTGGCGATCAACAAGAGGGCGGTGGTCGGAGTAGGAAGACATCGGGCCAGGGTTCTGAGACGCGGAGGATGACGGGTATGGGGAAACGTATGGTTCGGTGTCGAAGCTGCGGCGGTAGGATGGTGCACGGCGACGGCAAAATCGTGCAATATGGCCAGGTAGACCACACGCAAAACATATTGGCCGGTTGTCAGGAGTGCGCCAGTGTTGACTGCCGTGTGGGTACCGCGGCTGAACGAACTGAGGAGCTGGACGCAGTGGCACGGCTGATGGGCATGGCGCAAAGGCCTGAGGTGGTGGCCGCGCGAGAGCCTCGGCGTAGCTGAGCGGTGCAGTCACCTCGGGAAAAGCAACGGGAGTCGGCACCGGCGGAGTCTCGCGGGCAGAAGGGAGAGCTGCGCAAACTTGCTCGTGGATGACCTGGCGAAGGTTGGCCGGCAAAGGCGAGGGTGGTGGCGTGGTTGAGGACAGCAGCGAAAGCTGACGAGCGACCTCAGCACGGACGAACTCCTTTATCTGGCCAAGCAGGGAGTCCATCTCAGGAGCCGCGGTCATGCTCGCGAGGATTTCGTCGGACACAGGTGGGCGCCGCGTGAGAAGACGCTGTCTGCAGAGCTCGTCGAAACTCTGGCAAAGCTCAATGACCTGAGAAACAGTGCCTGGGTTTTTAGACAGCAGCATATGAAAGGCATCGTCGGAAATGCCCTTCATGATGTGGCGTACCTTGTCCGCCTCCGCCATCGTCGGGTTGACACGCCGGCAGAGGTCGACGACGTCCTCTATGTAGCTGGTGAACGTTTCACCAGTTTGCTGGGATCGGCTTCGTAGGCGTTGTTCAGCGCGAAGTTTGCGCACGCCAGGGCGGCCGAAAACGTCTGTGATGCTGGTTTTGAAGCTAGCCCACGTGCGGAGATCGGCTTCGTGGTTTTTGAACCAGAGCTTGGCGACGCCCGATAAATAGAATATCTAGCTTGAAGGGATCGTCTCATTTGTTGGTGTTGCTGGCGCGTTCATACGATTCCAGCCAATCTTCAACGTCTTTCTCATCGGTGCCGCTGAAGATGTCAGGATCCCGCTGACGCTGGGCACCGGCACATACGATGGCTGGAGTAACCGGTGGGGATGTCGGGCTGGGGTCGTCGGGCATGGCGGATGGCAGAGTTCGGGTGCGTAATTCCAGGTTGGGGGAAAACCGCAGCACCTCCACCAGAATCTAATATGAATACAGGACAAGAGAACAGCAGGCAGCGTGTATCAACCAGAGCAGCTCAGGCAATCTCGAGCTCGCGCCACCCGGACGACTGGCGATGTGGCTGCAGCGCCGGTCATTCCTCACTACAATATATATATATATATATATATATATATATATATATATATATATATATATATATATATATATATATATATATATAGTCTGCTTCGTACCACCGTCAGTTGCACTTCGAAGAGGCAGGACGCGTGTAGAGTGAATTCCTGAACAATACTTTGCAATGTGGTGAGCGCGGTTTAAATCATGGATCCGGAACCTCGAAGATTTGCGACGCCATGCTAACGCATTTCTCTCGCACTTACCGCTAAATCACCACTGAATATTTTTTTCATGCTCCCTTAACCTCACACTTGCACACCGTCAATTGTGTAGCATACCGCCCAGCGCTCTTTGTGTTTACTTCGTTTCTGTCCTTTGTCTTCTGTCGCGCTGCAGTTAATAATGAATCAACACCAACTGGACCGGTTTACAGTCTATATGGCAGTTAACTACATGCATGTGTGTCCACACGCAGTGATATACGTAAAACAGGAAACAATGTGACTGACGTTGACGTATACTTACTTCGGCTGACTTCAGTCGTCTGTGACCTTAAACCTCGTTTATGGTATAGACATCGCTTTTCTAACTGATGGCAAAACAACTAGTGAACAAGAGTCAGAATGGCGAACACATCATTACCATTCAAGAGCTGATATCATCCTAACCTGGAACTGAATGAGTGAACACTTTTAGTTCATAGATATTTGCTTTATGCATCATATTGGCCACTTTTTGCCCGCGATGTAAACGAAAGTAATGTCGGGCTGAGTTCTATAATGCAGCGTTTATTTTTTAAAGAGTAGGCTACCGTGTACATAACACTGTGCATCTCAAGGTTTGCATGGTTTCAACACAACGGCCAAAGATTGAAAAAAAAAAGCTCGATATAACTATAAATATTTCCTTCTCCCCTCCGGTGTTCTTTCTTTTCAATGTTTAGTTAAATTCTTGTCGACTCTTTTTGAGCTGCTGCACCATTATTGAACTAAAAAAAAATGTTTTTATCTTTCTCTCTCTCTCGGCACCCAGGAACTCAACGATCGTCGATGAGAATAACCAAACTGAATTTAATGATAAACAGAGACATGAGACAGAACAAAAAAGAAGAAAAACCGTGCGCAGGGCTTCGAACAAGATACACAGACATTTGCACACTCGTCGGGTCTCTCGTATACTGTGCAGGTCCTGTACGGTTTCTTTAGCTCAGTAGCTCCCTTGGCGCTGCTGCGTTATGCACACTGTTTTGAAAGTTTCATTTTTCACAAATTTTGCTAAAGCGTTATGCGAGCTGGGAGGATGCTGCTTTACATATACATTGTTTTTCGTAGGGCATTGTGTGTGCGAACAATTATACTCATTAATCAAAAATATTTATTAAAATTTCCTGCCCATAAAGCTTTAATTATGGACTGTATCGTACACGTTGTGATCGTGAAGCTACAACCGATGGATGGTCATACAGTGTCCACTGAAATGAATGTTGAGATGAGACCCATACCCGCCGCGGTGGCTCAGTTAGCTGAGGCGTCGCGCTGCTGAGCACGAGGTCGGGGGATCGAATCCCGGCCTCGGCGGCCGCATTTCGATGGAGGCGAAATGCGAAATGCTTGCGTTGTGGTGCACGTTAAAGAACCCCAGGGGGCCAAAATTAATCGGGAGCCCTCCACCACGACGTGCCTCATAATCAGAGCTGGTTTTGGTACGTAAACCCCATAAAGAAGAAGAGATGAGACCCATTTTCGAGATAGTTCCCATGATCAGCCACAAAATACGCAAGCATCCAACTTAGTTGTTTCCTACACGTCCTATGCAAGGCAACAGGCCATCGCAGCGGATGGCGACGAGTGCACTGTTTTAGTTTTTAAGGCCAACAGACCTGCACACGTGGCTGTAGCCTGAAATGGTGTTTGTATGGTGCTACAAGTGCTACTGTGCGGTGATAGTATATGCGATGACAGCGACCGGCTGCGATTGTGTGTGTCCGTGCTCCCTCTCTCTCACTCTCTATTTTCCTATCTTTTTACCTCTCACTCCCCTTTCTCAGCCGTGCAGGGTAGCAAACCGCAATCTATTTTTCTGGTTAAACCCCCCTGCCTTTTCTCTTTCTTCTCTCTCTCTCTTTCGAGCAGCAACGTTTATACACTCCCGATTTAATCTACCTGTATTCTTTAAGAGTCAGCCACGCGACCGCATTTCGGTAGTGACAAAAGCACGGGCGCCGTGCGCCGTGATATGCTAAGTGCGTAGACACAGCGCCGGAGATGCACCCCAAGTGCGTCCTTCCATCAGGTCGCTGAATTAACGGCATATGGTGGGGAATAGCTCGTTATCCCAAACAGTGTCACTGAAAGCGAATATTCCAATTTACGAACTGTATTCCGTGAGTTCGCAAGGCATATGCACTTGGAATCAATTCTCATGACTACGCCAGTTTCAAGACATTAATTTTCAAGGTGTCCGACGAAATGCATTGGCGTCCCAGTTACTTTTCTGCTTCAATGCACAATAAAGTGTTTTCAAAGGTAAGTGGAACAACAGTGCATTCGCAAGTTTGACAGCGCAAATCTTGAAACCGGTGTCATCCTCAGAATTTGTTCGAAGTCGATATGACTTGCATACTCACCAGGTACAATTCATAGATTGAAATACAGGGTGATCATTTTTAAGTTTTATGGTATTTTTAAAGATAGCCTGCTGCATATACCATAATTCCAGTCCTTGAGCTGGATTATTCAGAGAGGCGGACATTACTTGCACGAGAAATCGAAACACATACTGAACTAATTAACACAAATCCGATAATTATATTTTGAATTAATTACTTTATGGCACATATCGCAATTTCCGAATTGTAGCCGGTGAGCTTGCAAGGCGTATCCACATGGAATCAACTTGCAGAATGACACCCGTTTGGAGATACGTGCCATCAAACTTACCGTAAAAATGCACTGTTGTACCACTTTCTTTTTTACCAAAACGCTCTTTTATGCATTGAAGCACAAAAGTAACTGGAACACCCATATATTTCATTCCATACTTTAGGAAATAATATCTCAAAACTGGTGTCATCCTGGAAATTCATTTCAACTGGATATGTCTTGCAAGCTCACCGGCTACAATTCGTAAATTGCAATATGTGCCATAAAGTAATTAATTAAGAAGTTATTTGGGGAATTTTTGTTAATTCGCGGAATATGTGTTTCTATTTCTCATGCAAGTAATGTCCGCCTCTCTGAATAATGCAGCACAAGGACTACAATTATGTTATCTGCAACAGGCGATCTTTAACGATTCCGTAAAACTTTGAAATGATCACCCTGCATGTACCATAATGTAATTAATTAAAAAAGGTCAGTTAGCGCGGCTATGTTAATTATAAAATTAAGCATTCTGATTTCTCGTAGAAGTAATGGCCACCTCATCGAGTAATTTAGATAAAGAATTATAATTGTGCTATGTGCCACAGGCAATTTTAAACATATTTGGAGGACAAATTCAGTTGTCTTTTCTTATCTGTTTAGTAATAGAATGATTTAACAATCTGCAGTTTGCAGATAACATTATTGCGTTCGGCACCGCTGGAGATGGCTTACAGAGCTTCTTACCCTCCTTGCATTTTTCAAGTAAGCAGGTCAATAAACTCAACGCACTGTTGGGAAAGGGCACTGTGCATGCGTGAACAAAGAAATGGATTGTGAAAACAATTGCGTTCGCCTTTTTGGTACAACGCGATCACGGGGATTAAGCACAGCCGAAAACATTGGGTCGAAATGGCCCGATGCCTTCGTGTAAAGGCAGCACCTCGCCAAGATCGCTAAAAAGAAAGTGCGGCACTTACGCGAGTGTATACGGTATTGCTCATCTTGAACTCCTTATTACCAAGCATATCCCTGAAGTCCGAGTTGCTAGTGCACCAGAGTGGACGCCATCAAGGTCACTAATGCACCTTTCTGTTCAAGTAATCGCGAAAAAACTTCGAGAACCATCCTGAGGTCTCAACTAACTAAGTGTGTCTAGAATTTCTACATCACGGGCTTCTAAGGCAGCATGCATCGAGCCAAATGTGGCTGAACATCGTTTTTTTTTTTTTTTTTTTTTAGTCCCAACGACAAAACAACTCCAGACAGCAGAGGTTGCTGTTATCCGTGGGTTGTCCTCCTCAGGCCACGGGAAGCGTCTCGGGAGCATTGTTTTCTCTGATTCAAAACCAGCCCTGCCTCCAGCACTGCACGTATAGATAAATTATATAAGTCTGCGTAGATTTTGTTATCTTCTAGTAAAACTGACTCACTGACTGAGGGGAAGTACGTCCATCAAAGATCGCTTCAATCCTTGCACTATTCTGCAGACCAGATGACAAGCCCTTGCTTCTTTACGTTATGCGTGATGCTTCCGCATTCAACTAGTCTTTGTCCGATTACAGGCGCATTCGCTTTCACAGGATCGAACAGAATTTCGGACTGAAATGACCACCCGTGGAAGCTTAGTGGCCATGCACTTTTAATACACAACCTTTGACTCGAGTTTGCTTTCACTACACGTTATACCACCCTTACTGGTATTAAGTATACAGCTCGAACTGTATTTCGAGCACTCAACTTGAAACGATCTGCAAGTCTAGTCTCGATATGGCAGTCGAATGTGGTACTCCTTGATTAAAGCTTTCCCCACAGCCCCACGTTGCCGCAGCAATTTTTTTACAATGAATTCACGCGTATGTACTCATTAAATGCATGAACCACTGCCGTTATCTCGAAACACGGACATTCTAAACGTTCCATTTCATTCATTTATGTGAGCCACCGGAACTAATAGAAAAAAAAAAAAAACTCGGACATCCCAAGGCATAGGGATGTGCGAATAATAGTTTTTGAGACCAAATTGAATAAGAATCGAATAGTGAGTGCCGGAAGTGAATCAGCTCGAATCGAATATCAAATACTTTTGGAATATATTTCAAATAATCAGCAGCCATTCTTACGATTGATGTAACACTATGTTTACATCCTAGTATCCATAACGTTAAGACGTTTCTGTCATTACGTCGCACGTTATAAAGCGTTGTTTATAAAAACTACAAATGGAGCATTAGGAACAATTTAGCACTTTGTTCGCATACACAGGGCTTTTAGGAGAGTGCGAATGATCGCTATAAAACCGGTCAAGTCTGGCTCCTTGAGTGACGTAGCCAGCCCTACTCTTTAAGTTCGCAAGCTTCATGTCGACACTATGGCCGTGGGGATGAAAATGATCGTACTATTGCTCAAATTTTATGTTTGATTACACACAGTTGACGTTTTAAAATATTGGAAAACTATTCGAAAAATGTTCCTAAATGTATTTACGAATAGTGACTACTCGACTCGAAGGTTGAATCGAATAGGACGCTATTCAATTCGTTATTCAAAATTTCTGAATATTCACACAACCCTACAGAACTTCAATGAATCATAACGCAGGCAGCTTTTCTGGGTGCGTTTATTTCTTCTGGTGCAGCACGTCAAGAACGTGCTGGGTCAGGAAGCATGAGCCTACCAGGAGGCCCGGACTTGGGCTTTAGTTCCTTCGGGGCTAATAAATGTTATTTCACTCTCTCTTCATTAATTACGTGCCGCTCACTTCAACATCAGATTTCGAGACGAGTTGCCTAACTATAAATATACAGGTGGCCTGATTCGTATGATCGTTTTTGTATAATAGGCGTTCGTGAAATATTTTTCTGAAGGTATGACAGGGGTGTAAGTATCAACAAGCAAGTTGCGATTTTTGATAGATCGTGGCCACTCTTCATGGAAGTGTAGGCTTCGAAATGAGACAACAGTGTCATGGCCTGACGGCTTTACCGCGTTTTCTCCTTGGCGTAGTCGCATTCCCTCGTTCCTCCTTTCAGTGCTCTTTCCCCTTTCCCCGTTTTCCTCCCTTTTCAAGGTAGCAAACCGGTCCTTGAAACGTTTGGTTGACCTATCCAGCTTTCCTCTCCTTGCCCTCTCTCTTCTTAACATCTTTTCAATTATCGATATCTTGTTTTCAATACCATCCATATCTCTACTGGATAACGTATCCAGGAGTCTGGTGCTCATAACTGCTGTTCGTGGTAATTGAATTAAGGGCTCAAAGAGTCGCCGGAATCTTGGTTTCTAAGCGCAAGCTCGGTTCCGCATAGCTCTATAGCAATTTCATAAAAGGCCCAGGCTAATGTTATGTATTAAAAAAACAATTGGGAAATCCATTCGTTTCTTTAACAAAGACTACGACTAATTCGTATACTCAGTATTCACGTTGTCACCGCATTCCTTTAGGGGTGGCAGCGTAACTGGTGTTGCACAGATTCCACCCGTTGATGCGGCGGGTGGATATAACCAGTTACAGTTACTGTTGGCGTTCATACTACCTTACACGGTTAGACCTCTCGTTACACAGGCATGGTTTACCGGAAAGAATAGATTATAGAAGAGCCACCCTGCAGGTTCACGCTCCATGTTGAATGCGGATGTTGGGAATGGTAGGCATGGAATGTCCGCAATCTCTCGGTCCCTGCTGAAGCAGGAGTCATGGACTGAGGCTGTACGACAGCATTGCTTTTCCAACTGTGAGCACCAAGTCTCTGTCCTATTTTTAACTAAACTTTATGTACTTTGTGTAACTTTATGACGGCACCATACACCGATGTCCTTTACTGAAAACTTTCGCACAATCATCTTGCACTGATCATACCTACAGGTCTACCGCTACCTTTTGCAGCATTCTTTTAGTACAGCTTATGCACATATGTCTTCCTCAAGTACTTGCAAATTAATCTTACACTGGATTCTTCTTTGCCTCATAATCAGAACTGGTTTTGGCACGTAAAACCCCAGAAAGAAGATTCTTCTTTAACACTGCAAAGCATTTTTGACTAGCCATGGCGCTCTTTGGTCAAAGTTGTCCCTTGCGCCAGAAGAACCTACAAATCAGTTAATGAGACCTCCTGTTGAGCATGGGTGGTCGCCAGGTGCAAGGTGGGTAGATTTATATCAGAAAGGCTATCTGGAGACGCGACACGTCAAGTCTCGGTGGCCCTGGTGAGACATGGTAAAGACTCGAATAAAGAATGCTACACCAAATCATATCGAACTATTTTGCAACACGCCTTGGCCCCGAAAATCAGGCCGCGTGATAGGCAAATAGCGTGCAAACTCACTTCTGTCCCTCGTCCGGCCACTGCTCCTGGAGCTCCTGGACTGGTGAGTCTGTTGCGGCTGCGCCTGCGGTTGCTGTTGCGCCGGCTGATGCGCCTGCGTCTGCTGGCGCTGGTGATGCTGCTGCTGCTGCTGCTGCGGCTGCTGTTGGGGCAGCACGTAGCTGACGTCCCTGGAAAGAAACGCAGCTCCAGTGGCGGTGGTCGGTGGGAGCACCGTGGCGACCGGCGCCGCCGCTGTGAGCACACCGGCGTGGTGTCCGTACGTGGTCGTCCTCGGCACAATGTCCACACCCGACGGGACGAACACCTCGCCGTGCACCACTTCACTGGCGCCGCTGCTGCCGTCCACCACGACTGCTCCGCGGCCGACACTGCCTTTGACGAGCTTCAAGTGCTGCGGCTGAGTCTGCGGCAGTGGCTGACCATCATCCGAAAGGATTCGCACCGAGTAACTGCCGCCGGGAGAGGTGAGCAGGTATGGCTGCCCCTGGGGGTGGTGGTGGTGGGAAGGCGGCAGTTCTTGGAACTCGCCGTGTGGGCCCGGAGAGCCCTGGTTGAGCGTCATCATGCGATAGTCGCAAGGCATGTGCTCGGGACCAGCGGCGCCGACGATGGCGAGTTGTTCGGGGGTCGGTTGTGCCAACGGGTCGAGCACGTACATCTCCTGCAGGCCTTCCTGGTGCGGACCGCCTACCACAACGGTCGCCTGCGACGGAGACACAGGCCACTCGACGCGCAGCTCGGCCAGCTCGGGTGAGCCACTGGGCGTTGTGGCAGCGTCCTCATCTTCGACCGCAGTGACCGAGACTATGGTCGGGACCAGCGTGGGCGAATGCGCAGCGTTATCGGAGGCGTCGTTGTCCATCTGATCTTCGTCGGCGGCATGTCCGGGCATGACGGTAACCGGACACGTTTCGTAAGCCACGACTTCTTCGACGACCTCGTATTTGACCTGAACGGGCTCATCGTCGTCCATGTCCTGTGCCGATTGGTGGTGCATAATGATTTCGGTGACTCCCTGAGACGACTGTACTGAAGGCGGCGAGACCACGCGTTTAGGACTCCCATGTCGGATGCTGTCGGTGGCCTTCCTTTTGCCAAGTACCTGTACAGATACGTGAAAAATGAAGGCTGTAGGTCTCATCACCACTGTGCAATGCAGATCGTTTTACTTAATGAGAAGGTTCCCTATACTTTTCAAAATGACGACAATAATGAATCATGTAGATGTAACAAGAAAAAAAAAGACGTTTATCGCTATGTGGAGATGTTCTCCTCGCTGCGCCTCTGTTCCATAACTTCACGCCACTTCTGTTTTGTGGGCTATATTATAGTTGTTGTCGTTGTTTATTCTTACGCCTCTTTTTTTTCTCCTTCTCTCTCTCTCTTTCTCTCTTTTGCCCGAATGAGAATTTATGCAACTATAGGTGAACAACAGTGCAGTCATCGCGCGCTGCCAAATTCGGGAGAGGGGAACTTGTCTTCGTCTTAATCGCGACCAAGACTTCCCAAACAAAGCTGGCTAGTCTTCCGTCAATGCGTGTCTTCGGTGTTTTTTTTTTAACCTCCACCTACGCGAATTTTATTTACATGATTTACTGGTGTGCGTGTTGCTTAGTAGAGCAATGAGAAATAAGATAAATGAGTATGGATTGTCATAACGACAATCAGCAAATACTGCAATATTGTTTCCTCACGAAACCACCGACATTTGCTTTGTTTCGGGAAAGGGGCTTATAGGGGTTAAAAACCTGCGAAAGCCCACACAAGGCACTCTTTACTGCCAGACGTGTTAAGTGATAAAACCGCAATAAAGCGACCTTGCATTTCATCTGCATCAGAGTCAAAATAATAAATGCAGTTATAAAGCGTTAAAGTAACCTTAGTTTTTTTCCCACTTGGATTGCCACGTGGCATAACGTCAGTATGGAACTAAATATAAGCATGCGGGCCCGTTTCATAGAGATACTGCAATACTGACTTATAAAATGTGCTGTCCATAATGAATATTTAGTAGTCTTCAGCTTGATCACTGTCCCATTTCACAACTTTAGGTACACTTTCGCGAATTGTCAATCACTGAACATCTCTAATCACCAAAAGGGAGGAACATATTTCATCGTGACATTCTATTTATTCATTTAGCTATTGAATTCAGTTGCGCTTTGCACCTCTTGACAAAAGCTGCTAGCTTATAGTATTTGAGATCAAGTTTGGAATGTGGCAATGCTGTTTTATCCGTATACTAAACAAGATATTAACAAACTAGAGAGAATACAGAGGAAGGCAGTTAGGGTCATTTCTGATTAATACAGGCAATCTGACTCCCCCAACACAGCTTAAAAAAAAAAAAAAAACTGCGGTAATTTTGCCACTGGAGTGCCGAGCGAAAATCACTAGTTTAAAGCTTATGTACCAAATAATCAACCACCAGATAAACATTTAAATGTCAAAAATATGTCTCCAAATCTAAAACAAGACCAACTAGACACAAACACGACAAAATGCTTACAGAGTACTCTTTTTACACTGAATGTTCTAGAAATTCATTTTCCCCCCTCTTGCTACTTGAGAATAGAACAGCTTGGACCCATCTATTGCTACCTTACATCCTTGGATAAATTTTTGCCGGAAGTTCGGAATTAGGCAGACAACGAAGAGTGTGCAAGTTAATTACAAATGGTGAATGCTTGTGTCATATATAATTGGTTCCATTATTTTATTTTTTTCTGTTTTTTATGACTCCTCATATTATGCTTCATCGTATTTTACCCTCCTTTTAACCTCAGCATTTGTTTCTTCATTATGACACATTCTTGTTCTCTTGTGCTGTAAGTAATGTACGAACTATAGTATTTCATCTTTGAAACACTTCTCTTGTCCATCCCCCTCCAGCTATAATGCAGTGTAGTATTGACAGTATGGGAAATAAATAAAATGTGAAAAAGTCGGCGACAAAAGTCGCCAAAATTTTCAATATTATCAATTCAATAAATCAAATCAATCAGTGTGCTGAATTAAAATTTCTCTGCTTCCTTCGTTGTGGTCCAGTTTTTGCTAACGTTCGTTAACGTACATAACAAACGGATCGAAACATGGTGTGCAGATGGAAATAATGTCTGGTGTCTTCGGCGCTTACTCTTGTACCAGAGGTCGTGCAGCAATTTAGTGAACATGGAGATCCCAAACCGGTATCCAAGACTGCCTTGTATTGATCCACCACGTAAACAGGTGCCTCCTCGCTGCCGAGCAATCCTCCACCACTACTTACGTAGAGAGGAGCGTCGATCAAATAGTATATCGGACTCCGGGATAACTTAGTAGATAAGTTAACGATGTTTGCCATGTCGTCCTACAAATGAGTTTAGGATCTATAGCAGAATGAGATCCAGGTGAATGACGTCATTTCGAACCCAATGTCTGGAGGAAGCCTTACATGTGTCATCAAGAGAACACAGGGGAACGCGCGTTGGTGAGTGGTCACACAAGCAGCAAGAAAATATAGACTCATCTGCGCTTTAACATACGTGGATATAAGACGAGCAGACTTTGGGACTGCTATAGTTTGGTCACGCAAATAAAATTCTGGTAGTTGAATAGCAGCAATGTCAGTGAACTTGTGCATGCGTGAGTGCGCAAAAGAAGCGAGCATTTTAATCCACGACGCGGTAAGCAAAGAACGGTGTGTTTCGACACAAGGATCCACAAGCGACGGTGGACGCTGTGACAGCGACAGAAGCATGTTTGTCTTTACATTGATATATCTGTCGTTCAACAGCTTGAAACCCGCGATCGTTAGCCCCGTCATAAATGCCGGACTTAAAAACACCCGTTGCGCGCATTTTAGTCTTGATGAGCGAACTCTCTGCCGACGATCCTCGAGTTGCTAGAGACGTGAGACACATCTGCATTCCTTACGAATGCGGTGCTCTCCGGCGTAAAGTAATATCATTTTGTTTATCAGCTTCATTCGGGTGGAGCACATGCCGTTCCAAGGTTAAAACCAGGCTGAAAATTTGAAAGATGAGGAAGTGAAATGTTCAGGGTATAGCTACACGTTGACGTTTTCGGAATAGCGAATAGGAAAATAAAGCGGGGTGAAAGCGAAGAATGGGCGGCGGCGCAAAAATGTGAAATCTTGAAGCAGCTCCATTTGGACTTCACACGTTGTGGAATGCCGGCTAGAGGAAAGTAAGTTGCTGATAATCAAGAAAAGCTTGTTATTGCATTCGAAAATTCACCAAAGATTCACCAAGGCTGGCAACCTTGCTTGAAAACTTTACTTTAAAAAGGATCAAAATTCACGAAAACAAAGTAAAAATGTGACGTCACAACATGAAGGCGTCGCTGTGGATTGCGTGCAAAATTCACGATGTTCATCATTCCTTTTCGCTGCGATTTGTCTTCTTTACTTATCGAAAAATTGAGTGGAAGCTCGGGCTTTTCGGTGGATCTTGACTATAGGTACATCGCGAGGAAGACACAACGAAAGAGATTAAACGCACACAGCGCAAACACACACAGTCCAAGAGGACTAATCTACTAGATTCGATCACATTAGCGTTTATCTTCAATGCCCCTTATCACGGCAGCCATCTTCTGCAACACCGAAGAACACCAACTTATTTCACACATACGCACAAAAAACAAAACAAAAGAAAAAAAAAACATAGGCCTGCAGCGTACTTATAATTCTTTTGTACCTTGCGGAGAACTTTGAAAACAAGGAAAGCCCCCAAAATATTTCAACTCCACCAGTTTGTAGGCAGCTCATTCGGCGTTCAGGGGTCACTCGTTGGATGGGTGTCTAGCTACAACGAAATTTGAGGAACCTGCGACGTCTGCAACCAGAGTGACGAGTAAGAGTGATGTGGTCATTGTTCGGCATCTGGAACGCCGCACACGTGTAAGCGAACACACCAACGGCAACGGGCGCGTCAAAAAGTGGGCGTAACGGCAAGCACAAACACACATAGACACTCGCGCAGGCCACATGGCGGCTCGCATGCAGAAGCTTTGCCGGCAGCGGCTTTCTTGACAGAGCGGAGAACAACAAACCTCGTGTCCTCGCACCCGGTGTTTTGAGTCACGCGCTGTTATCCCACGACGACCAGTGTCAAAGCATCTACAGTGGCGAGCAAGCGTTAATTACCGATCGCATTCCAGCGAATCGATGGTGTCACATAAGAGTGCGAGATGGGTGAATGATGAAAACACCGGCGCGATGTTTCGTTGAGTATGCGTTCGTATAGGCTTCGTCGTTTTAGGCTTACTCGCGCTTCCGCTGTGACAGAGCAGTCTGCATAAGCCAGAGCTTACCGCGTTGCTCCTCAGCTTACGTGGCTCGGGCACTAAAGGCCCTTTCGTCCTGCGAAAATAGACCTTTAAATCGAGCTTTCAGTTGTACATCACGCAATACGCAAGCAATCGCCTTGAGACTACTTAACTATGGAATCGTTGCCGGAATCTCGGGATGTTATACGGGTTTCACACGCTGAAATTTCGATCGCGATCATGTCCGATCGGGATCACATATCTCGGTCGCGATTGGCTCCACTGCGGAAGCTGAGGGAGGGAGCCAATCGCGATCGAGAATTCCGATCCAGATCGGGCTCGATCGCGATCGAAAGTGGCTGTGTGACACTGGTATTACGGACGCGCGCGCGTTTTCGGATTCGGGCTGCTCGTCACTCTTCGACGCTTCTGGCGTATATACTCTTGTCAGTTCTGAAAGAACGCTTAAGCCGGGCTTTTCCCTACCTATTACGTTAACACGCATCGATTCTTATCTCCGCTCAAGAGCATCGTAGGCGTAATCCGGGGGAGCCATGAAATCGCCCCGGGGCTTCGAGCCCGGGTTTCACGATGCACCGGTTAGGCTTAGCGCCTGCCGTGGAAGATGACAACGAGAAGGCGAGGACGTCCCGTCGGTCGTCCCAAGAACCGCTGGTGTCCCTCACCTGGCCATCGGGCGCAACGGCGACCGGTGTCGTGTGCGGCGGTTCCAGGCGTCGTCTTTTTTTCGTCTGCGGTTCCGAGTTGCCCTCGTCCATGTTGGCACGAGCAGCCGGTAGACCAGTTGCGTGAATACCGCGGCCTGCCAATGCGTGACGTCGGCGGCAGACCTCGGGGCGGAGCGGCGGCGCTCGGGGACACGCCTTCGCACGAGCCTGATAGGAGAGCGCTGCACGGCGCCGGTCGCGTAACGGAGAGCACTGGCGCGCGCACGCGAGCGCGCGCGCTCCAGCGATCGCGCTCCGGGGAGAGCGCGGGGCGATACGGCGGCAGCCATTGCTGTCGTCCTCCGCTGCCCTCCTGGACGCTAGCGCCGTATCCTTTCTCGCCCTGGGAAATACACGCTCTCGTTTTATTCCCCCCCCCCCCCCCCCCCTCACTTCGTAGTTTGATTCTTTCCCGTGCTTCGAACGGGCCCTACGCGAGAGGGGATCACGTTTGGGAGCTCCCTGCGTGTTTTTCTGTGTAGGTGTGTGTTTACCTGTGGATGCGGGGGAGGTGGCGTATAGCATGTGCGGATTGCCGGCGCGGCGCTTACGACGGAGCGCGACCGGTGCTGCATTTAGGAGTAACCTGTTGCTTTGCGGGCGAGAGACGGAGCGAGGCTGATTTCAAGGAACGGACCCGTTTTTGAGTGCGAGGAGTTGCGTAAAATTTAATGCAGCAAGTTCAAATAAATAAAAATTAGAAAAACAACGGATACAAGAAAAAGGCAAGAGCGAGTTTGGCTATAAGGGATTTTCGTAGGTCGGAACGCTGTGCGAAGCAAGGCGACCTTTTCCCTCCTCTTTCTTTTAACAATATGACTTTGGTTTGATCACGTCAATTCGCCTATTCAAAGACCACGTTGATGGCACTAAAGAGCCGCCAAATTCACGTGCTCATTTACGGCTCTCCATGAGTCAGTTACGGCTCTCCACTGACCCATCAAAACTTACACGAATCAACCACTAGCTCGAACCTGCAACAACATTTCTTTTCGTTTCTTTTAAACGCCTCCGTTACCCGCCGTGGTTGCTCAGTGGTTATGGTTTTGGGCTGCTGAGCACGGGGTCGCGGGATCGAATCCCGGCCACGGCGGCCGCATTTCCGATGAGGGCTAAATTCAGAAAATGCCCATGTACTTAGATTTAGGGGCACGTTAAAGAACCCCAGGTGGTCCGAATTAATCCGGAGTCCCCCACTACGGCATGCCTCATAATCAGATGGTGATTTTGGCACGCCAAACCCCATAATTTCATTCTAAACGCCTCCCCATTGGATTTCTTCCTCCTGGTTGTCGTTTATAATTGCATTACAAAGACATTCTGTTGCCCGGCTAAGTAAAACACAAACATAAAGGTATGCGGAGAACGGGAACTCTTTACAGAGCGATGTTGTCTGCAGTCTCGTTTTATCGCATATTCCAAGACCACCAGTCTGTCAGTGCGACCGCTTAGCGCACGGGTTGACGCAGGGCGCACACGTCGTTAAAAAAAAAAAAAAAAAAAAAAAAAAAAAAAAAAAAAAAAAAAAAAACGAGCCGCAGCTGTTGCGTGCACGAACAATCGGCGCGGGAAGCAATGGCACAAAGAGAAATGTACAACAGTCAGGGTAAGTGAACCGTATATAGCTTGGCTTGGTTATAGTGATGCGAAGGTTATCATTTCAATTTTTTTTAATTTGCGCTTGCCGATTATGTAGGAAGGGTTAGTTAACGTCACAATGAATCATAAGTGAAGAAAGAGGCGTTCTATATATAGTGACTGAAGCGCTGAAAATCTCTTTTGTTTCTTTTTTTTTCTGTCGATTAGTGAGCGGGCTTTTCAATGTCCACTACTGATTAATGCATTTTCCGATGAAGGTATTTAATACACGCAATTGATTCCTTTTCGCAAACTCTACCAGAACAACTTTTTTACTATATATACTATTTCTATAGTTCACGCCATAGTTCTCAATTGCCTGCTGCCCCGCCTGCTTTTTCCGCACTTTCGTATTGAAGCCACTCATGAGTACAGTATATACTGATTTAACATTTTCATTGCTAATCGGATAGACGTCTTCATAGTACCTTTGTACTTTAATTACCATCATGACTAAGCATTGGTGCATACGCCTGTACTACCTTATACTGACTGACAACTGACATTGCGTCCCGTTTGTAGCTTATTTTTCTCCTTTTTGTTTCCGAGTGAGCAGACCTTGGACATTATTCTATTTTTTAACGTTCTTTTAATAGCCCGAACTGCAGCGATTCTTCCTGTTCCTACAGCAGTGTGCTATTCTTTGTCCTTGATTTACTTTAGTCTTTTTGTATCTTTAATCTTGCCCTTTGTTTCATACTTCCTTCCATTCTTTCTATCTTCCATTTCTATGTTCCTGTCCCCTCCCTTCTGATCAGTATATTTAGGCAGGCGTTGTGCCCCTACCGGTGGTGGTGGCAACGTACGCCTTGCTTTCTATTTCTCTCTGGTAAGTGAATATGTGTTTTCAAACCAAATAATAATATATTGTACCTTGTTATTTACCTTTATTACAATGACCGATATCCTTACATTAATGCTACAAAATTTATCGACGTTGAACGCCACGTCCTTGTGTAATAGCAATCCTGCCCCGGATTCTCTCTTACTAGGAAAGCTTCTGTAGACAAGACTTACACAATAGTTAGTGCTGTATATACGTCACTAGCTATCCTAACCTCGCTATACCCCATGACATCCCAGATATGATCTGATAATTCCGCAAAGAGCCCTACTAATCTTGTTTCATTCGAGAGGATTCGCGTGTTGAACGTTGCCCGGTTCAGCTTATAGCGGCAACCTGCTCACATCCAGACATTCTCCGCTGATGCAGCTGCTCTGCATGACCACCAGCATGGTATAGAGCACTGCGAATCCGCTGGAATTAGAGGGTCAAGGGTAAACCTAGATTCAAAGCATGTATGTATGTATGTATGTATGTATGTATGTATGTATGTATGTATGTATGTATGTATGTATGTATGTATGTATGTATGTATGTATGTATGTATGTATGTATGTATGTATGTATGTATGTATGTATGTATGTATGTATGTATGTATGTATGTATGTATGTATGTATGTATGTATGTATGTATGTATGTATGTATGTATGTATGTATGTATGTATGTATGTATGTATGTATGTATGTATGTATGTATGTATGTATGTATGTATGTATGTATGTATGTATGTATGTATGTATGTATGTATGTATGTATGTATGTATGTATGTATTCTATGTGCGCCGAATACAAGCTCGAGCAAACGTGATTATATTAGCAGTGCATGCTGACCGAAAAAAGTACAGAGCCGGTTAGCGCAGCGCATTCCTAGGTAACCAAACAATAAATAAATAAATAAATAAATAATAAATAAATAAATAAATAAATAAATAAATAAATAAATAAATAAATAAATAAATAAAAACTGTACATATAATGTCGACTGATATGTACATACCTTTAAAGCACACCGACCTCTTAATGGAATAGCGCGCGATATGCAACGGCTTCTTTGGTTTACTTGACGTTCTCTGATTATGGCCATTGACCATGCGCCACTGCGACGCAAGAGGCCATCTAGCTATCCCGCCAAAAATGTGGGCCGTTCGTGTGGGTACGGGCCACTGACTATGTGTCACTGGGTACGTGGCGCTCTTCAATGAACCTCTATGACGCCAACCTGGGTCACTGTGTATGCGCGGTATGCGCCGACAGATGGTAGCGCGAGAGAGGAACCCAGCTGCTGTACGCTCGTATATTTGGATAGTCTTCGTAGAGGAGGTTATTCTGCCTGAAATGCTTTTAGCATTTTGTCGATCTCTTCAGTGCATGCACTTGTCACAGCCACTCTTCCCTCCACAAGCATGAAGCATCGTCTTCGTCCTCACGATATCTCTGAGCGGACGTCCCACAGTGTGCAGCCGACTGATTTTGTGCACGCACTTCGGCGTAGCATTTGAACAGTGTGATACATAAATATAATAAAAATTGCATGATACTAAAGTTGGGACCTTTGCGGTGCATACGCATTGCATGAAATGACACGTTGCATACGGTGAATACACCAGACTTGAGAAAAAAATGTAGGGGCCTGGGTCGGGATTCGAACACCGAGGACTTTGAGTGCACGAACACCATGTCTCCCCCCCCCATCTTCTCTAAACACCCAGAATTAAATGAAGCGTACTGCGCATTTCGGAAAAATCCGCGCCAGTTATGAGCTGACTAACTGCGAGCGATGACTTATAAAGAATGCATTTCAACGTCGCAGCTGCAGTATCTGAATGAGACGGACATCCATGCTTATGTATAATTTCATTTGCATGCGAAAGAAAAGAAAAGAAAAAGCCAGAGCAGCAACAGCGTCATAGGTCTCTTGAAATGCCGCGACATTTTGCACCCTGCTCGTGTTTTTCTTTCTCCCTTGTAAAATTCTTTGGGTCTTTTACAGGCTTCTTAGGTGTGGTTTGTAATTTCAGATTTCCACGGCAGTCGTCTACAAAGAGCGAACTGGGAAATGTAACGAGCCAGCCAGGCTGTACGGTGTTGTTTTGCACACCAGACAGATATGGTGTGTCCGTTCGTAACTGAAAGGGGAAAAAAAAATACCAGAAGAGTAGGCCGATATTTGTGAGTTGATTTCGATGTAGGTGGGACGACGAAGTGTTTCTCCTGCGGAACGCTGCTCTTTCTGTCTCCTGAGTTTGTGTTTTTTTATGTATTTCGGGGATCATCGCTCTCCTGCGGGCGGCGATGGATCCTGACCCCGTTGTACGTAGTCCCGACCTGGCATTGCCTTCGACGTCGGCCTCAAGGAAGCGGAACAGCCGAGATGATGACACCGCCAGTGACAGCACTGAACTGTATACGGCGAGTAGCGATGACAGCGACGACGGCTTCGTCCCTGTGGCGAAGCGCAAGGCGAAGAGGAGGATCCTCGGTGGGTCTTCGCCAGGAAGTACTTCAACATTGAAGACTTCATGTGGTCCGCCACGCCAGACTATACTATTTGTTCCCGTTGATCCTTCAGACAACCTGAGGAGCATGAATCGGCAACTCATCTCGGCACGACTTGAATCCCTCGTGCCGAATGAGATAAAGGACATTCGCATTAACCCCCGCAAGAACGTCGCGGCCATAGACGTCGAGCACCCGGCAGCTTTACATACGTTGCGAACCGTTACGGAGCTTGGCGACATCAGAGTCCGCGCTTACATCCCGCAGGACCGAGGCACGATAACGGGCGTCATCTATGATGTCGACGCCTGTATACCGAATGCTGACCTTCCTATCCTCGTCAAGCCAGCTACTGACGCCACGGACATATTGCAAGTTAGCCGAATAGGGAGCTCCCCTTGCCTCAAGGTGATCTTCAAAGGCGACTGTCTTCCTTCACATGTGAAGGTTGGTCTGTTTCGTCATGTCGTTCGAGCCTACATTCCCAGACCTCTTCAATGCCACAAGTGTCTGAGAATGGGCCACGTCAGCGGCGTATGTAACAACAAGTTAGCTTGCCCGCGCTGCGCCGAACCCCATACAGCAGAGTCTTGCAAGGCAACTACTTTGAAATGCAGAAACTGCAATGGAGATCATGATGCATCTTCAAAAAACTGCCCGCTAATCAAGAAGGAGAAGAGAATTTTGAAACAAATGGTGCAGGACGGCTCATCACGGAAGGAAGCGATAACGACTGTTAGAAGACGACGTTCTCGTCGACGGCGCGCATCCAAGAAAGAAAAAAGTGCTGTTTTACCTCCAGAGCGTTCCATTACGCCACCGCCACCGCCGCCACCACCAAGTACCCTACACCTACATGGTCAGAAGAATACCGAGGCTAAGAGAAGAGAATCTGACGCTGCTTGGCCAGCACTACCACAGGCACACTTCACCGCGGAGCGACAGCATCGACTACCGCCAAGCGCTACTTCGGCAACAGATAAACAAGCTGCGCAAGATGTCCAGGTCGTTGCATTGCTGAGGTCGTTGGTGAGTGTTATCCGCACACTCCTAAATAATATACAAACGCCATCCGCCAAATGCGCACTGCAAGTGCTGGATTCCCTTGAACCAGTACTTGCGGGTCTACAGTAAGAAGATGGCTTGCCATCCACAACCACTGCGGCCATTCCGGGAGAAAGTCAAGTGTGCTTCCATACTTCAATGGAACGCCAGAGGTCTGCAGTCACGGATGTCAGAATTTCGTCAATTTGTTTTTGAAAACAAGTTCCCCATTCTCATAATTTGTGAACCTCATTTTTCAAAGACAATTCGACTGTCGGGCTACGAATCATTTGTTTCTTCGTCATGCATTGAACGCAGTCAAGTTGCTGTGTATATCCGCAAGGAGCTCACGTATGTTCACCAATTAGTGCAGCCTCACAACGACAATCAATACGTGTGTCTCCGTGTTAAAAAGAAGAAAGTTTCATTTACGCTTATAGGCGCCTACATATGCCCATCACGTCGACTTGATCGACAGAGACTAAACGACATACTCACAAACGCTCCAGGCCCTTGGATAATCATGGGTGACTTTAACGCTCACCATCCACTCTGGGGAAGCTTCAGGACAAATCAACGAGGCACGAGTCTAGTGGATCTCGCTGCCGAGCATGGACTGAGAGTTTTGAACGACGGCAGCCCGACTTATCTACGAGGAGTGACTTACAGCAGCTGTTTGGACATTGACATTAGTGTCGCATAGTTTAAGTTCAAAGGTTCAATGGTTCACAGACATTGAAACTCACGGCAGCGACCATATACCTACGTACGTGACTATCAGAGGCCTTGACAACTTTATTTCCCCTGTGCTCTCAAGACAGATAGACTGGCAAGTGTACCGCGTTTCGATCGAGGAAAAGTGCAAACATGAACATCCCGACCCCCTTGAAGACATGATCATACAAACGCTACAGGCTTCTACGCGGACATATGCAAGATCTACAAGACGCACAGATTTCGACCAAGAATTGGAGAGACTTCGGGCGATCCGCCGGCGGGCCGAGAGACGATATAGGCGTACTAAGTCGATTTATGACTTGAGGGAAGCCCGACGCATTCAGAAGAAAGTTCATCGTCAGATGATCAAACTTCAGAACCAACGATGGAAGACCTTTTGCGAATCGCTGGACCCTCGCAAGCCGTTATCACTGGTGTGGAGAACTCTCCAGGGCCTTCGCTCACTTCCACAACAACGTCGTCCCTTCACAGCGCTGGCTCTACATCAAGGTCGTCTAGAGCTTGAGGTCGCGGAAGATTTTCTTGCGAACGTTGCTGGCGACGTCGTTCTGCTGGTTGACTTCTTGCTACATGACGTTCCCGTTGCGAGAGATCAAAGCATGGAAATGCCTCTCTCTATGGAAGAATTGCAAGCGGCCTTGGCTGCGTGCAGGCGGTCGTCATCGCCCGGTCCTGATGGCGTGACGTACGCTGCCTTAAGGCATCTAGGTTCAACAGCACAATGCTATCTTCTGGATATCTTTAATCAATCTTGGCATGACGGCATAGTCCCCGACGATTGGAAGTGTAGCCGACTGGTGCCTCTGCTGAAGCCTGGGAAGTCTCCGCTGAACATAACATCGTACCGCCCGATTGCACTTGCGAGTTGCATCGGTAAGGTCATGGAGAGGATGTGACTAACACGTATGGAATGGTACCTCGAATACTATGACATTTACCCTGAGGCTATGGCTGGCTTTCGACGTGGACGGTCTTCAGTTGACAGCGTCATTGATCTTGTGACCTCCGTGCAACAACAAAAAGCTCTGAAGTGCCTCTCTGTGGCACTCTTCTTAGATGTAAAAGGTGCCTACGACAATGTAACCCACGAAGCCATCCTCCAAGCTCTTGAGGCTGCAGAACTTGGAGGCCACGTCTTTAGGTGGATTAGGAGTTATCTATCACGGAGATCTGTTTTTGTCCTAACTGAAGATGGGCCGACAAATATATATATATATATATATATATATATATATATATATATATATATCTCCAGTCGTGGTGTCCCACAAGGCGGAGTGTTGAGCCCTACTCTTTTCAATCTTGTTCTAGCGGGGCTTGCCGAAACGCTACCACAGACGGCTAATGTCTCGCTCTATGCAGACGATATTTGCATCTGGGCGTCCTGCGTGACAAGGCCACAAGTGCGCGCCAGAGTACAGAAAGCGGCAACGCTGACAGCGGCATACCTTCGCCGACAAGGCCTGACGATATCCGGAGAAAAATGTGCACTAGTGGCATTTACACGACGACCGATGTATTTCTACCCGGTGTGTATCGAGGGTTAGTCAATTCAGTACAAGAAAACTCACAGGTTCTTGGGCGTTATTGTGGATCGCGACCTCACTTGGAGTCCCCATGTCTCCTACATGAAGAAAAAACTCATTTGTATTGAGAATATGTTTAAATTCGTAGCTGGAAAATCGTGGGGACCATCCGTGCACTCCATGTTACAGCTATACACGGCACTTTTTCTCGGATTCCTGCGATACAGTCTTCCTGTCTTGTCCAATACATGCAAGACTAATATCCTTGCACTACAGAGCGTACAAGCCCAAGCACTCCGGACATGTCTTGGCCTCCCGAGATGTTCATCGACAGCTGCAACAATTGTCATTGCACAGGAGCACCCGATCACCACTCATATCGTCGGTGAGACGCTAAGAGCGCACATTCACCACATTTCACGGCTACCATCCCATCATTTAGCCGATTTGCCATTGCGAAGACCACAGGCTACATTCTGTAGTATTGTGACAAGACATCATGCCTCCATACCATCTGGCTTCAAGCCTGCGAAACGCCCAACATCGGCATGGTGGTGCCTCCGGCAAATTCACGTGTGCCTCTCAGTTCCTGGGATTTTTAAAAAGGCAGACTTCTCAACACTAGCCCTGAAGCAATTGTCTCTGCTTGTCATCAACGAGTATTATTTTGACCGCATACACATCTATACGGACGGTTCCACCATTTCCAACAGCTCTACCGGAGCAGTAGTTATTCCATCGGACGCCGTCACTTTGCAATTTAAATACTCGCACAGCACCACGTCTACAACCGCAGAACTTGCGGCTCTTCAAGGTGCACTCAATTACGTGCTCCAGCAGCCTCCAAATCGTTGGGCCATTTTCAGTGATTCTAAAGCAGCTCTACAAACTCTGCAGTTTTCCCTACGACAAGCGTTACACGAGCAGCTAGTGCACGAAATTCGGTACGCTCACCATCACGCTCTCGAAGAAGGACACGATATTGTATTTCAATGGTTGCCGAGCCATTGCGGAATTGTCGGCAACGACAGCGCAGATGAAGCAGCACGCTCGGCTCATCACAAACATCAGCTGGTTCCTATACCTCTCTCAAAAACGGATGCTGCACGGCAACTTCAATCGATTGCTCGCCATATGACACTTCTGCGATGGAATTCACCGGGTTTCACCAGCTCACGTTTGCTCTCTCTTGACCCTAACTTGCGACTTCGCCTACCACCTGGACTCTCCCGTCGTGAAACAACTTTACTGTGTCGCATGTGGTTGGGTGTCGCATTTACCAACGCCTATTCGTTCCTAATAGGGATGGCCAACAGTGCGGCGTGCAATTTGTGCGGGTGCGACGAGACTCTCGAGCACCTTCTTTGTCACTGTCCATCTTTTGACACTCAACGACGTATTCTCCAAGCTAAACTCAACCTGTTAGACAACAGAACGTTCTCGGAAGAAAAGATTCTTGGGCCATGGCCTATGCATTCTTGCATGCAAAAGGCCACAAAAGCCCTTCTGCAGTTCGTGAAGAGTACTGGATTGTACGAACGCTTGTGACAGCGGAGATTATTCTTTGACTGTCTCTGCGAATGACTGACTCCATTTTTTTTTTCTTTTCTCTCTTTATCTATTCTTCCCCTTTCCCCCCTCCCCATGTGTAGGGTAGCCAACCGGGCACGTCCTTGGTTAACCTCCCTACCTTTCCCTCTTCGTTTTTCTCTCTCTCTAAAGAACTGCTTCATGGTTTCAATTCGAAGCTGTAGTGAACTGATGGGTTTCGCGAATAATGCGTGCCTCACCATAACCACAGTCGGTAGAGTTAGTTGCGTAAGGGCTGTGCCATGATGTCGATAAAGGCAACTAAGAGTCACTATGAAACATTTTATCGCGTGCAATTGATAGGCTCTCGATCTTAAACACGAAACTGTTCTTTCAGGTGATTGCTCTTATGGTATTCGTTAAGTATATGCATACTATACGTGACGCGCCTTCGTGTTCACAGCCATGAGCTATGCGTTTTCTGGGTGCCTGTTTCAGAGAACGGTGAAAGTATTAGCAAACGTTTTCATGCAACATGCGCGCCTATCTCTTCTTTTTAGGCATTAATAAAGTAGCCATATTTGACTAGAACTACTCACGATAGTAATAAGAATCACCAAAAAAGATTCGCTGTGCACTTTTCTACTAACACGCATTTATAATATTGACATCAAATACCAATACCAAGATTTTTCTTCCTTGTAAAATGAAATGTCTCTCATAGCTAAGCACTATGGGAATGTTGAGCGTGTTACGGAGCATCATACACAGCTTCGTGTGTTGAAATTGCAGACATTCTTTTTACGCAAAGTTTATGGAGAGACACTGCGCATATACGCATTGCTAAACCAGTAGACCCCTTCAATGCTACATAGCTTGCGATATCCACGCCGCAAATTTTCATCACTTGCGGTTTTGAAGAAACTGCCGTTGAGACATGACAGTAAAAAGAAGCCGGCATATCCTTCAATAAGTACGGCTCGAGCCAAGCATGCACGAAGGGAACGAGCGCGCGCAGCAGCCGAGCGAGCGCCGTCCTGGACGTCACGTCACTCGTAGAGGGCACCACTACAACTTCTCGCCGCTAATAGGCACGCGCGCAGGCGCAGACGACCCGAGCCTCCGCCAGTATGGTGGCGCCATCTAGTTAACGTGCCTGCAACCGCCACGTGCGACATTCAGACGAGGCGCGCAATCAACGCTATCCCGATGTTAGAAGTGCGCCAGGTATTCTGGGTACCTCTTCGGTACACGTTATGGCGTCTCCTCGCAAGGTACGAACCGCATGTGAAGAAGAGAATCGTAGAGCTACGTGCGCGGCTACAACCAGGCATCATCGGGCTCAGCAGACTGCTGTGCACAGAGCATTGCAAGCCGCAGCGCGCCGTCGACGCCGACGCCGGGCGGACAGTTCAGATCGTTCTCGTCAAAATCGAGGCGAAGACACTTTGCCGTGAAGACCTTGATGTGCGCGGTGCCGAAATTGGAGCTACTCTTGCGCCGCACAACCAGCTTACGCTGTGACTGTTCAAAGTCTTTCTTGGGCTACCTAAACGCGAAAAACTTTGCCTCTCTGTCTGTCACTCGATTCAACCACCCGGCCAAAACCAACCATGCTACTAGCACTGATGGGACAGGATCATACTCGTCAACATTACACAGTGCAAAGGAAACCCCAGGCCTATTTGAGGCAAAATATATGTACATAACCGTGATCCGCAGCGTTTATCTAATTATAAATACACATTAGACTGGTTTTTACGCTAGTAAATGAAAAATCTACGCGTTAGAAATGGTGTCGAAGAGACGCTACGCGTTCAAAACAAGCCGACTGAAGCCGCGGCTGTGTAGCCGGCTTTAAGCCAACGGTAATAAAAGGTCCCAACGGATGGCGCAAGAGCAGGGCGAACGCGGGAAATTTGAATTGAATTCAGCAAAACCTCCATTGCATCCATCATGGGAGGAGTGAGAGGGGAAGGGAAGAGCGTGAGGGGTGGGAGGGAGGAGAAGACAGGGTGTTACGTATTAGGGGTGGCAGAAGACTATTGTCTTTCGACGTCATTTGCAGCGAAGCAAGCCGATATGCGGCCAATTTCTTTCAGTTTTCTTTTTTGTGTTATGTGCGAATAGCGGTCATGTATAGATGGAGTGAAAGAGAACATTCCAGTTTTTATTAATATTAGTTGTATTTTAATTTGTCTGTCCTATCTCCTTCACATGCCACGATCACTGCCTTCACGTTTACACTATTGCCGGTACGTATTACTACACTTTTCGGCCAAATTTGCACGACACATAAGCCTTGCGAGAAAGTCACACTTCACGCATAACTGCGTGGGCAGTGTACGAACACACTTAAATACATCTGCCTTACCATGTACTGATGAATTGCACGTGCAATAATACTGGAGGGTGCTTCTCACAGGGAAAAATTTAGCTTTCAGTAAAAGTCAAATGGAATTGTTCTGAAAGCGATAGTCACAAACTCCGCGCATATTACCTGTTCCAAGATTGGCTGAAAAAAAATGAGAAAGACGGGTAAGTGACAATTGTTTAAGGTGTGCTAGATAGCTGTTCTTCCCTTATGTTAAAATAATGTAACGTACTTCTAGCATCACTATCCCGGACATATCTTGTGCTCTCTACTTACGTATGAAAATATTTGCATTTAATATGACCATGAATAGCTT
This sequence comes from Dermacentor silvarum, assembly GCF_013339745.2. Lineage (NCBI taxonomy): Eukaryota > Metazoa > Arthropoda > Arachnida > Ixodida > Ixodidae > Dermacentor > Dermacentor silvarum. The sequence goes on along the minus strand of NC_051159.1, from coordinate 152,117,964 downwards.
ACCATAAGGTATGTTATGTTCGGTCAGCAAACTAACAAATCACTGTTTTATTTTTCTTTCTAATGCAGACTGCATTATTCTTAGCTACACCTCAAGTGTTATCGTTCTCCTCCAAGTTCCAGCCCTTAGATAACAAAGGTCCAATCCACTGATTAAGTAAATTTCAAATATATCTGATAATTTGTTACATTAGAGTGCGCGCCAGCCTTATGGCCTCCCAATTTTACCCTCCCACGAGTTTCCTTGTCATTATACTAGTCATTCGTGATCACTTGTCTACTGTATACACACGCACAGGGCGCACACCGTGTGTACCAGCGTGTTAGCGAAGCTGCTCAACGAAAAACACGATTTAAAAACACAGTGCGAGATACAATTACACAACTTGCGGTATTCGGTTGCCACATGTCTGATGGCCGAACACAGTAAGTCATATGATTTTATCTTGCAGCGCCTTTTTACCAGCGAGGCTGTTTAAGGCAGCCATAATTTCTGGTTCGTATCAAGAAGCTGCCGCGTCGTAGCCATGGCAACTAGGCGACGCCACACAGACACGGCTCCGCCGAGCTCCCGCCAGCTGCGCGCTACTGCGTATGCGCCGTGACGTCATCCTGGCAAGTCAGCGCGTCAGCGCTCGCCGCCGGAGAGAAATCAGTGAATAAATAAAACAAAATCAACGTTCTTGACAACGCAGGATTCGAACCCGGGTACACACGGTCCGAAGGCTAGCATCATAACAACCGCGCTATATACCCACACCCGCCGTGGTTGCTCAGTGGCTATGGTGTTGGGCTGCTGAGCACGAGGTCGCGGGATCGAATCCCGGCCACGGCGGCCGCATTTCGATGGGGGCGAAATGCGAAAACACCCGTGTACTTAGATTTAGGTGCACGTTAAAGAACCCCAGGTGGTCAAAATTTCCGGAGTCGCCCACTACGGCGTGCCTCATAATCAGAACTGGTTTTGGCACGTAAAACCCCATAATTTAATTTTAACCCACGCTTGCCGAACGTGCATTTATGGGAACCATATGGTTGCATTGTAGTAACGATTGCAACACAGCTTCCTTTGGGAGAGACAAGGAGAGAGAGCGAGAAAGAGAGAGGGAGAAAGAAGAGAGGGAGAAAGAAATAAAGAGAGAGAAAGAAAGAAAGCGAGACAAAGAAAGAGAGAGAAAAAATGTAAACTTTCTTGGCGAGGTGGGATTTCAACCCGGGTACTAACGGTCCGAAGGCGAGCGTCGTACCCACTACGCTCTACACCCACGCTTGCAGCGCTCCTAGCATAACCACGCTCAACTCAGGCACAGCCAAGGCCGAACCTAGCTACTACCAAGTTCAACCTAGCTACACGAGTATAGGCCTAGCTACAACCAAGAGACGCAATCAATCGGCCAGCTTCGGTGTGTCTTGAGCTTTGCGCGGCCTAGTGCAAGCTTTCGCCTTTATATTTTTTTTCGTTGAAGAGCTTGTATAACGCTAGCTGGGACACCCTATATAATTATACCTATTGGTCTCCGGGCAAGCTTTCTTGTGATATTTATCTGAGTAAATTTTGAAGCGAAGTGGTAGCGCGACTCGGAGCGCTCTGCAATGTTTAGGGTGGGCTCTCACGGTCTCTCGAAACAACTAGACGATTCATCGAGTTTATATTCTCAGAAAAAAATGTGTGGGTTCATTAGGGGCTAAATAAAAATTGCTAAAGCCTTAGTTTCGGCCTGTTTAGAGTCATTAAATGAAGCGCTTAGAGTGTTTACCCGCTGCCCTGAAAGAATTGAATAAGTTAGGGCAGGAACCATCCTCGATGATTGTCTATGTTATGCGAGGCATTTCTGAGAGGTAAAGAGAGCGCATATGTGCGCAAGGGGTCGCAACGATGGTATGACGATGATGGCTTGGTGACGACTGCCTGACGACAATTAGATGACGACGCTGAATTGACGACAACTTGTTACGAGATGGCGACGGTGTGACGACGGCTTTGTGACAACCATGGTATTACGACGACGCTGTGACGAAGACTGCATGACGACGATCATGGTTCGACAAAGGCATGACGACAAAGTGATCTCGATGCTGGAGTGATGCTGAGAAGGCAATGACGTTAAAATTATTACAGCGATATGACGACGACGGCAAAACGACAATGGCGGCATGTTGGCGTTGCAGCTCACGTCTGCACTCACATGCATCACCTGCCGCTGCGGGCCGCCTTAATTCGCACCATATTTTGTGCTTTTTTTTATTGCTCTATGTCAGGCGGCTTTTCGAGCTGCACTATCAGCTGGACCAGCCCACATTTCTCGGAGACTAAATTGACCCGTCCATGCGCGTTACCTTGCTCTGACCTTGCCTCCGACTAGGCGATTAAATGCCTCGCACTTAAAACGACAGCATTCTTATATTTGACTAGAATGGGGCTTAGATCGGGGTGATGCGTACCTAAAATTAGAAACGCGCAAGTTCAACAATTGCTATCAAAACATTCATAAAACGCTCGTTTGCTACATATCTACATGCGTCATGCGATTCACATACATGGTTTTCCCGGTTTCCTAAACAGACTACGGAAGGCATGCTGGTAATATTGTGTTGAACAAAGTAGCAAGGTGTGTAAAAGGCACGATAAAGATTTCGGCTCTGTAATAAAGTGCGATCTTGGGCTGGTTGATGCATGTTGCAGAAAACAAGTAGCAGTGACAGACATGGGACATAAACAAGTGTGATGATGAGATTCTTTTAACAGATCATTCAAGCGCATTCGGGGTGGTGCACCTCGCGGTGCTTCCAATAAAAGACAAGCGTCGCTGCAAACCTCACGCAACAAAGACGACTGCATGACGAGACTCGGATAGCGAAGCTGGGGTGACGACGATGCAACGAACACCACGGCATTACGACAGCGGCGTAACAACGAATGCTTGACGAGATTCAAGCGACAAACGTGGAAAGATGACGATGCGACGACCACAACGGCCTCTCTGCATGAGCACCAACTTATAGTAGGCCATACTATTAGTAAAATTGGGCCACCGGGTTCACGTAGCGGGTGTGACGACGACGACAAGTCACATCACGAAGTTAGAATGACGACGTTGACACGACCATGACGGCATCGCGACCGCGAGCACATATCTATAGTGGCCCAATCTGGTAGTCAACTTGGACCCCTGGATTGGCGTGAGAAGATAGATAGATAGATAGATAGATAGATAGATAGATAGATAGATAGATAGATAGATAGATAGATAGATAGATAGATAGATAGATAGATAGATAGATAGATAGATAGATAGATAGATAGATAGATAGATAGATAGATAGATAGATAGATAGATAGATAGATAGATAGATAGATAGATAGATAGATAGATAGATAGATAGATAGATAGTGTTCAAAACGTCGTGCACCTTTTTACAATTGAGGAAAATAAAGGGCAGCCTATATGTATTGTGTAAGCGAATTTGAAATTGCTTGGTTTATGTACGCCTTTGCAATAAAATACGTCTGCATGTGTACATCTAAATCAATTTAGTGCTAATATGGAGAACATTGTGGCAAATTTGTATGCGAATTAGAATATGGATCAATGACAGTTTTTGTAAGAAAATACTTAAATGCTTGAATGCGCAATGTCCTGCCAACATTTCAAACTGACGAATCATACGTGGGCAACGTTTCATGGACCATTGTCTGTTTATCAGCAACTTAAATTTTTAAAGCGACTGCTCGCAACAGCTTTTCTGGAAATTAGAATTCTAGTCTGCAATGTTGCACAACCCTGCTGCCTTTGTTTTAACCGGGCCAGAGTGGCAGCAAGAGTGCACGGATTCCTGGAGTGAGGCGGCCGCTCAACCAGAGGGCGAAGGAAGAAGATTTCTCACTCCCTCTCGCTTGCTATTTCACAAGTAAACGTTTATTTATCTCTCTATTGAACACAGTATGCTATGTTGAATTGTTCAACTTTTGTTTCGAAGAGTTGTATTTGTATTTTTTGTACTCTTTAATAGGCAGAACTCAGTTAACGGTGATATAGAAGCACCATGTAAAACAAAGTCGCTTGCGACGCACCTTCTAGCAGATAATACTGCGATGAATAATGATCCACTCACCTGCCGTTGTTGTACTCGAATTGGAGAGAACGAAATACGGTTCGATTTCTGGGGTCATATTCTTTATATGTGGAGCGCACGCAGTGAAATTTTTCTGCTGTTTCCTTAGCAACGCCCGAGACACGTGCGAGGTAAACATCCATTGTATTGTTGATCACCTGAAACAAAATAAACAGGAAGAAGATAAAGGGCGGGGGAAACAGGCGTCTCGTGTTATAGCTGCAAAATGTTATCGACAGAGTTGTATCAACTGCGCGTTCACTCTTTAAGTTAGCTACACGCAGGTGTACTTCTCATTTGAGAAAAGGAACTTCTATTCAGCTAATACTCAGCGCGTCATCGCAAAATATCGAATTTAATCATACCTACATTTCAGAACGCTGCTGGCAGAAAAAAAAGCGTCCATATTCACAAAACGTTTTTACGCTTGAACTGTTCGTAAAAGCTGATGCTGGGCAATATTAATGAAGGCTGTCACCCAATGGCAAACTACTCTTGCGAACGAAACTCCAAAGACAATGCTACATATTTTATGATGGGCGTCTTGTTTCGTAACTTTTTGCTCTGATGTCCTGTTTGATGAACAGAAATTAGGTGGCCTGCAAATATTCGAGCTTTTCAGCGTGAATAGAATACATCCTACGATAAAATTTCTACGTGTGGTTATACACTTTCTGTCCCTATTTTTATAATATTGTCGTGCTTTTATTGATTTTTATCCGAAAGACCTGTCTTCAAAGTCTTTTTATTATGTTACGGCGTCATTAGCAAGAAGGTTTGTCGGTGTATTCTGGTGAATATATGGTTCGTGTGAAGATTATGGTACATAATATTACCGCGCAAATTTAAATGGGACACTATGAGTAAGGCGGGACTACCGCCTCGGCGTTTGTCCTCTATATCTGTCTGTGTCCCGCCTAAATTTGAGCCATGAAATTATGTTTCATAATACATGTAACCTACTAGCTCACCGCACTTGCTTGTTTATATGAAGAGTTGCGCATTGTTTTTTTTTTTTTTAGAGTACACTGATAACGGATTGTCTGATACGACGTGCTCCCAACGCTTATTCTTTTAAATGTGAAGCATTTTTTGGCCTAGTCGGAATCAAGGTCACGCTCACGGACGCGCCAATCTTTCCTCCAAGAAATGTGGGCGTATCCCGGAGAAAGTGCTGCTCGAAAAGCCGCCAGACATAATTAAGAAAAAAAATCACATCATCTCACCCTACGGGCAACCATGGTAGGATGTGAAAGCATCGCGGGGGGTGCGCATCGAGTTTCCGTTTCGTTTCACGTTTCGATGGCTTTGTGGTCGGTGAAGTGTAGCGTCAATGGGTCTTGCTGCAGAGGGTCAGGTTTAAAATTTGCGAAGACGAGGTCTATGCACGTTCCCCTGATGTTGATCGGTGTGTTTACGTTCGCCTTCCCTGGCCCGAAGTTCGGGGTCCGCTTGCCGACGCTGACGTTTACGTTCGGCTTCCCGAGCCTTCTTCTGCTCCGCGGCGGTGGCGCTGCCGCTGCAACTAGCGCCGACGTTGACGTTGTTCATGGCGTTTCGCACATCGTTGCACAGAGAGAGAATGACGGAAGCACAGCGAACGCGCGCTTTATACTGCGCCGCGACACTTGCGCCGCCTGCCGGCGTACCCTTAGAGAGAGAGGGAGAGAGTGAGAGAGATATATATGCAATGATTTGCTGCGCCGCACCTGTGGTGGAGAGGGAGAGAGGAGAAGAAGAGAGCGCACATTTGCGTAGGAGAGGAGAATGAGGGAGAGTTGCGTATGCGCAGTATGGGTGCGGACGCCGGAGAACGGACACTGCCCCGAGCCAATGCCTCCTTTACTAGATGCCCGTCGCGTTGCTCGCTTTCCCATTGGGGCGGCGGTTCCCTTAGTTCAGCATAAATTCCGTGAGGCGGCGCTCGTTGCCTTTTCAACTTCCGGCGGCGGTGGCAGCGGCGGTCGACGACTTCCGCCGGCCCTTCTATAGCGCCTGCCGACTCCGAGACAGTAACAGATGCTACAGTAATTTCAGAGGCCGCAGCACGTGATCTAAGTTGCAGACGTGCGCCACAAGCGGCGCTCGTTGCCTTTTCGCGGAGAAGAGAAAAGGGAGAGGGCACGGAACCGGGTTTACCGGACCACGCGGCAGGCATCTAGTAAAGGAGGCATTGCCCAAGCATAAGATGCTCTCGCATCTAAAAACTGGTCTCCAATCCGCGCTGTGAAGGTAGTTAGACAGTGAAGCTATAAGCAACTAAAACAACTACCAGGGAAAACAAGTGGAATGCGGGAGACGGTGATTCAAGACGATGAGTAACACGAGAACAAGGTGAGAGCAGGAGCCAACGTTTCGACAAGTGGACTTGTCTTCTTCAAGGCGACATATGCTCTCCTCGGCGCAGTATATGTAGGTGGGGTTCTTCTAAAGGGGAGAGAAGGTGAGGCGGGTGGGTGAGGTAACGAGCGAGAGTGTGTTAACGGCGAGGGTGTCGAATTGAAAAGAAATATAATGCACTACTGATAGTCGGTGGAGGAGTTTCAGGCAGCGCCGTGTGTTCGCAGGTTGACGTGTCATGGCAGGTTCCTCGTTTCATTGAAGGGGTCTGGACGATGTGGGGGGGAGTGTCTGCTCCACTGGAGGTCAGTGAACTGTCGTGTCTGACAAGGAGAATAAAACTAGCGGCAGAAAAATGGTGTTCGGGCGCACACACAAAAAAATGGTAAAGCGAGGGGGGGGGGGCGTAGTTGTATAGATAAAAGGATGAAAGGATTGAGTGAAAGCAAAGGGAGGTTGGAATATTATTGGCAATCGAATGACAAAAAAAGAACAACTAAGCAACTCAATGCACAATAACTAAGTGCTGTTGCCTATGCTTTTCAATTTAGCATAGCGAATAGATTCTACGACTACCAGTAACGAAGTAAGTCGAAATTATTCACATGGCGACATTCGCTTGCACGTTATCTAATTAGTAGCCCAGGACGCTTCAACGACTTGCGCCGCTACTTTATACACCTACAAAGAGTGTGCCACAGAGAGAGAGTGCACTTAACCACGCTTTCGCCGTGCCTCGTATGCACGCTGCTCTTCAGGAGTCCGCACTATACGTGGCCTTCCCTTAGCACTGTCACAGCACAAATGAGTGACTAGGCAGGTTCTTGTTTTACATACGAGAGTGTGTCACTCTCTGCTTCGTTTGCTACAGTTGCAGCTTCCCGGCAACTGCAACTAATGCACCCGTAATCTTTACGAAAAACGCTTGCACCGAGCGCTATGCGCGAAGGCGAGCTTTCTAGTTCTTTTTACAGCGAAAGCTCTATATGGCTAGGCGAAACGCAATACCGTTCGTCCCATGTTTCGCTAAACGTCTCCATTGGCTGCACCGTCATTTACGTCGTTCTCTACGTCGCACCCAAGCGCGCGTGCCATTGGCAGCGCCGTTAGTGATGTCGTTCTCTGCGTTATACTCAAGCGCGTGCGCCTGCTCTGACCGCAACGCCGCCTCTTTGGCTCGTCGTTGTCGCATGCGTTCGATATCTCGAGTTAGCTCGGCGTCGTGGTTAGCAGCATCCGCCCACCATTGGCGCTTGCGTTCCACTAGAAACACAAACATGCAACCAATAATTGAGAAACGCTTCAATACAGCGTCGGGATTAACCCATTGCTAAAGACCAGGGCCGCACGTTTCAGCTTCGCTAGTTAACCATTTGTACGGAGTGCTTGGGTGGTGCTTTTCTTTCCCGACACGGCCGGCACCGCCGCGGCTGCGGATGCGCGGAGGAGAGCGCCATCTGCTGGTGCTGCAAAGAACCCAGCGGAGCACGCCTCCCGAGGGTTTTCTTACGGAGACGACAGACGCATTGGGATGTAGAGCTATACACCTGCACCGTAAATACACGCCGGATAGAGTGCGTATGGAGGTGGCTCGATTGGCCAATAACGGATATACTGTAAACAAACACCGAATATAGTGCATATTGTCGCAACGTCAAAAACAGAGGTCGCACAGCCCTAATCAAGAGGAATAGCAGCAGGTCGCCTTTTTAATACAGCGCGCTACTGCGACTTCTTCTTCTTCACCGCGCCTGGATAGAAACGCGCATGCCTGCTGGCATAGTCCTCCTCTTCATCGGAGTACAGGCGCGGCATTTGCGTCCCTCCGAAGGAAGCATCGTCCCGATGCGCAACTTAAAACATATGAGGGCGATGTACAAATGGCGCAGAGTAACACGTGCAAAACATAACCACAAAAAAACAACAGAAAAGAACAAACGAAACTTAGTTCGACAGATACGGCTTCATCCGCACCACATGCACCACTTCGGGTAAGTGCTTGCGGCGACTGGAGCTATTGTCACTGTCAGGAACGACCTCGTAGGTCACGTCGCTCAGGCGTCGAATCATTCTGTACGGCCCAAAGTACCGTCTGATCAGTTTTTCGGAAAGTCCAGGACGGCGTATGGGTATCTAAACACATACTTTATCGCCGGGAGTGTAGAGAACGGACCTGTGTCGAAGATCGTACCGTTTTGCATCTTGGTTTTGCTGATAGCAGATACGTACGCGGGAAAGTTGTCTGGCTTCTTCGGCGCGCTGAGTAAATTTGACAACGTCGGTAGGTATGTCGTCACAATATTAAGGCTGCCTGATTGGCCGGGACCACATACAGTGCGAAATAAGGCAGCTCGCGGTGGCAGATCATGCACCTGAGCGCGGACGTGAGATCCAACAGCAACGTGGCAGCCTTGCCATGCCGCCTGCGTCATGACATTCTCGCCATGGCGTCGTCGTCTACACAGTCGCCATCATGCCCTCTGGGTGCTTCCATCGTCGTGATTTTAGTCGTAGCGATTGCAATTTCATCAACCCATTCTCGTCATGCGTTTTTTTTTTACCGTCGTCGTCGCGATGCCACGTTCGCCATCGATTTGTCATCATGTCATCATCTATACGCCGTCATCGCAATACAGTCGTCGTTATATCATTGTCTTCATGCCATTGTAATCATTTTAACATCGTCATCCCATCGGCAACACTCCATCCCGTTGCCGTCATGCCATCGTCCTCCCATCCTCGACATACTCCAGGTCGTCATCTCACGGTCATCATGCAGTCGTCGCGACATCAGCGTTATATCATGATCGCCAGGCCGCCGTCATCTTACCATCGTCGTCACTTCATCATTTTCATCCCGTGGTCGTATTGTAGTAGTCATCACATCATCGTAATATCGTAATCATGTCATTTTTGCCCCTCTTTGCACACATTTGCGTCGTATTTGCCTTTAAAAATGCTTCGCATGACATAGATAACTGTCAAGAATGGTTTCTGCCGTAACTATATTATCTTGCTGGAATAACTGTGCATTTTAGGACAATAAGCGCATAAAACCGTAGCTTGGGCAATTCCATCATCAAAATACAGGCATTTGGTACTCAGAGACCATGAAATTCGCTACATGCACTTCATTTGTTGCTTGCGCAATTGAATAACTGTTAGGATGCAACTACAATACTACAAACATAATACGAGGTGTGCTATAGACGAGGGCCTTCAAGTATGAATAAAGTAAATGATTCCTGACTGAGTTATCAATTGTGGTATGAGATCTACCGCGATGGCATCCATACTAAATTTTTAAACATTCACCAGAACACCAAAAAGACAAGTTTCGCTCCTTAACGTTTGATTATATTTAAGGGTGCGTATTAGATTCGCGGAAATAAATTGCTTATAGAAATGATATCTTGCCACTACGTCAGCAAGAGATGCACTTCCGTACGGCGTAGTATCATCCCGCAGTCCCAAAAGAAGGCATATTGGTGAATTGATGCTTGGAACGCCAATGCATTTCGCTGCCCAAACGGAAAAAGCGATGCCTCAAAATTGGCGCTTGTCTCGGGATTACTGCCGAGTGATCATGAATTAAGCATTGAAAAGCTCCACTTCCCCACATTTAACATTCGCACGGGTAGAACACATGAACTAAAGATGAACTAAACATGAACCGGCGATTGCCCTTCGTTTTGCAGGGGACCTAAATAGAAAGCGATAGTGGAGATTATAAGGACGGTGTTGATGATGAGAGGAGGAGAAGCTTTTTAATGAAAACTGGGAAAACTGAAGAACTATAGTGGGCAATAATCTATAAATTTTAGATGCCCGCCACTCACATAAAACTTCATCAGTAAGAATTATAGCATTGTTTGAAATTCGCTCCCTTTAGAGACAGACGTCGATTATGCACCTGTTATAACCATCAAGCGCATACGGTTGATAGACGCGCAACCTTACAGCAAGTGCTAAAATATGATGCTGTGGGCCTTCACACTATCCTTAACTAGTAATTTTGTCATTTGTCTGAATTCTTATCCTCTTCTCTGATCTATCACACTGAGAATCACGAAAACGTTTCCTGTTTCAGTCCCCAGTGTTTCGCAGCTATAAGTCTAGTACAACGAAGCTTTTAGTTACAGCTCCAAAGCCCAGCGGTTCATGTTCAGTACCCGGGCTGAAAAAGTTTCTGAACGACCGCACGAGGCCTTATGCCTAATTAATTTCTCGTCATTCTATAGGAATTCCTAACCTTCAGACAGCCCATACAAATATATCTTGTTTGATCTATGCAGAGTAGCATTTTCAATACCAAAGCGTGTTAATCAATTTCAACAAGAATCTTCAAGGAGAAAGACCTCCCAGTATCGAATAAAATATCGAACAATTTCTAATTTCCAAACATGAAATAGCGAGCATGAAGGGAATCCGTTTCGTAAAACTAAAGAGGGCTATTTGATGCATTATGTCATGCTTCTCAGAGTTGGACGCCCAGACAATTGAGAAACTTGCAAATGTGAAACATCTACTTTCAGTCATCTGTTTAATCATTAAAATGGTCTTAAGGGAGCAAGGAAACTCCAAGTCACCAATCGCACATACAATGTTCCGCACGTACAACTGTGGTACCACATGTATCAGAACACGATGTACATGCCAAACAATAAATCAAGAGAATAAATTTGTACATAAGCTGGTTAGAAATAAGCCATGCTTATGCATTGACTGAAAACTATTACGCTGAATTTATCATACCCGGTCTGCTCTCTTAGAAAGTGGTGCCTCTGCGCAACAAGCGCCGTCTTCCAGCAGCAGAATAATTCGGAACAGTGTTCACTTCAATCGTTCTCTCTCCCACGAGTACGACGAAGTCTAGCCACGTCACAACAATGCTCCCTGATGATCCGCCTACAATAAATCACCGTGCAAACACTTATTCGAGATCCTGCTCATCCTACTGTCGTCAAGCAATTACCCATGCCGGCCTGTGCCAACGACGTTCGAAGCTTTCAGGGCCTCTGCTTATACTTCCGCTGGTTCGTTCGCAATTTCACTAACGTTGCACGTCCTCTCACAGAACTTTAAAAAAAAGTAGTTTTTGTCGGGGTGCCGGAGCAAGCTACTGCGTTCGCTGAGCTTACCGTGCGGCTAACTTCACCACCAGTCCTACCCCATTTTGACGTGCCCGCTCTAACGTAAGTTTGAATCGATGCGAACGGTCATGGAATCGGCGCTGTTCTGGCTCAGTGCCAGCAAAGTTCCAAACGTGTTATTGTATACGCTAGCCGCCTTCTGTCCCAAGCGGAGGGTAATTATTCCATTGCTGAACGCGAGTGCCTTGCCCTCATTTGAGCAGTGGGTAAATTTCGCCCCTACTTGTACGGCCGGCCGTTCACGGTTATCACAGATCATCCTGCTTTATGCTGGCTTTCATCCCTAAAGGATCCTACTGGCCGTCTCGGTCGGTGAGGTCTACGACTCCAAGAATCCTCATACACTGTTGTGCATAAGAGCGGTCGATTGCATGAAGATGCATGAAGACCCACCGGAGCTCCCCGACAGTTGCGAGTATACCTGCGTGCTGTCGCTTACGGCATTTCAGGACATCGGAGATAGCAGCGCCGTGACCCCTATATACATGCGAGACGTCATTCTCCGGCTGACTTCTGAGACACTGTCCCCTTCGCTGCGTATGTTGTGCGGCAGGATGGCGTCTTGTACCGTTACAACATGCACCCTGACGGTCTTGAACTGCTCTTGGTTATTCCTACACACATGTGTCAAGCTGTCCCCACACAGCTACATGACACTCCTACCGCGGGTCACCTCGAGGTCTCTAGCATGTATGACTGTGTTCGACATCGCTTCTTTTGGCCCGGCGTGTACCGTTCCGTCTGCCGTTACGTCGCTTCCTGTGAAAAATGCCAGCGCCACAAGAAACTAGTAGTACTCCCTGCTGGCTGCCTTCAGCCCCTTGACGTACCATCGGTGCCATTCTTTAGGGTTGGTCTCGACCTTATTGGCCTTTTCCCGCTGTCTGTCTGCGGAAATTAGTGGATAGCAGTCGCTACCGACTACACGACCCGGTACGCAATCACTCGGGCGCTTCCAACCAGCTGTGCAAACGACGTTGCCAACTTCATGCTCGAAGACGTTATACTTCACCACGACGGTCCTCGACAGCTCCTCACAGACCGGGCCGCTATTTCACGTCGAAGGTTGTCCAGGATCTCTTGCATTCTCCTTCTTTCTGAGATTTTACGTGCCAAAACCAGTTCTGGTTATGAGGCACGCCGTAGTGGAGGGCTCCGGGTTACTTTTGACTCCCTGGGGTTCTTTAGCGTGCACTACAACGCAAGCAAACGGGCGTTTTTGCATTTCGCCTCCATCGAAATGCGGCCGCCGCGGCCAGGATTCGATCCCGCGACCTCGTGCTCAGCAGCGCAACGCCTTAGCTAACTGAGCCACGGTGGCAGATAGGACATCTTGCACTTCTGCGCTACAAAACACAAGTTGACAACGGCATACCACCCTCAGACCAACGGCCTCACAGAGTGCCTTAATAGAACTATCAAAGACATGCTTGCTATGTATGTTTCCGCCGACCATCATGACTGGGACGCTGCTTTGCCCTTCGTAACATTTGCCTATAATTCCTCCCACCATGACTGTGCGGGTTTTTCTCCGTTTCATCTCTTGTACGGAAGAAATCCCACACTGCCATTTGACACACTGCTTCCCGCCGTTCTTGACTCATCGTCAGAATACGCCCGTGACGCTATCTTCCTAGCTGTAGAGGCCCGCCAGATTGCACGCCTGCGCCTTACCGCTTCGCAGGAAAAGCAACGACGCTTCTATGATGCCCGCCACCGCGATGCCCACTTCAACCCTGGTGATATGGTCCTTCTTTGGACACCGTCACGGCGAGTGGGCCTTTGCGAAAAGTTCATTTCGCCTTACTCTGGTCCATACTGGGTCTTGCGCCAAGTGACCGACGTCCCATATGAAATCACGCCCCTCGATTCCTCCATGTCTCGACCTTCCACCGATGTCGTCCTCGTAACGCGCCTCAAGCGGTACCACTCAGACGATCTAGCAAGCACCGGGACGGCGCCTTCGCCGCCGGGGGTCATGTTACCAAGCAATACTCGAGACAACGCTCAGTACAATACAGAAGACGATGACGCTGATGTCGCGCGGACTGCCTTTGCATCTTGTATGCCTTGTATGCCGTGGACAAATTGTAAATATTCTGTAAATATAATTTAAACCTCTCTTTCCCCCGTAACAATATTGTTGCGGACGGGGCCTTGCACGCGCAATTATAACCTTTAGCTTAGTGAAGAGGCTGTCTCGGGAGACAGCATTGATAAGTTTTCCAGATGTCTATCTCCAGGCAGCACTACCACGGCACAACAGTAATTGCAACCGAGAGCACCCTCAAGAAGAGCTTTGTACATGAAATCGAGGGGAAGAGTGAGAAAAGTATATTATGAGAGGAAAAGCAGACAGGTCGACCGGAGGAGCATAGCTCCGGCCTGCTGCTCCACACTGAGGTAGACGGGAAAACAAGAAAGTCAAAGAGGATGAGGAGTGATGATGGAAAAATACTATACAATAGTCACCAGTCCTCTTAGCCCAATTGGATCAGTGTCCCTCACAGTGATGTAGAAAGTACATACTATCGAAAGAAAGCGCATAGTATACTGTATACACTATAGCACCATACAGCCCATACTAGCACACACGGCACTACAAAGCACATACTATACACAAGAAAGTACATACTATGGTAAACAAAATTCCTTACCTTCCATGGGTTTTGGAACTTAGCAAGGTCAGACAAACTGGAAATATTCACTTCCTTGTGACATCTTGTCGCTACAATAGAAAGAGCCAATACAATAATTGTCTTGAAAATCTTCATTTGGTCGTTACGGTTTCCTCCCTTGGCGATCTACTTTATTCCATTTTCGATCTCTTGCGGCACATTTTTATAAACACTGCCTGGACGTGTAGAGGAATCATACATGAAAGGGCATTTATCCAATGAATTTGCTCGCGTGCGTACTTCTCTCAAAAAGGTTGCTTTACGATATTTCTTTCGAAACTGCGTCAACTCTTTAAACACATCTACATCGCACACCGTTTCCATGGAAAAATTAAATAGCAAAACTTTAATGATCGCAATTATTCCTGCTTTATATTAACCACAACGGCCCAAAGCCAGCAACGATGTTAATGTCAAATTTTTATGGTTCTTTAAATGATTCATGATTAATAGAAGGTAGAACCTTCCTCGAATTCCCAAACGAAACAATACACTTCGTAGCGCCGGTGAAACGCAGGAGTCATTGACTGAGGCTGCACGACAGCATTACTTTTTTCCCTCTGAGCACCCTGTCATAGTCATATTTTTAACTGAACTTTATGTACCGCCGTCAGCACGCTTAACACGAACGCCCCGCAGCGTGGCATGAACCGCCTTGAACTGACGCCAGCTCTGCAAAGCGTTGTGCGCTGTTATCTCGGTATGTTTGCGGCAACTGACGATAGCTGGAGCGCAGCGCGATTTGACTGTTCGACTTGTGTTTCGCTTGTGGCTGACCGGCGGGGAGAGTGCGCTCACTTGTCAGGCCCGTCGCACATCATTTCGCTTTGCCGAGATAAGCTGATCGCAACGTGTTTTCCGGCCGCGCGTCAGACCACAGCCACGAGCGAAACGGGGCGAAACGGACCTGGCAAGTAAGCGCGCTCTCCCCGCCGGTCAGACACAAGCGAAACACAAGTCGAACAGTCAAATAGGCTGCCTCGATGCCCAGCGCCGCCGGCGGCGCTGGCATCGAGGCACCCTACAGTCAAATCGAGCTGCGCTCCAGCTATCGTCAGCCGCCGCAACATACCGAGATAACTGCGCACAACGTTTCGCGGCGCTGGCGTCAGTCCAAGTCGGGTCAGGCTATTGACCGTTTTCGCGGAGCAGTTTGTTTTAGAGAAACGAGATGGCGCTCACGGTGGCGCGCCATACCTCTCCTCAGCGACCGCGCACGAATACGAAACCATTACCGCTTCTACCTTGCTTCTGTGCGATCAGCTGTCGGAAATGCACTTGAGTTTTCGCTAACACACTCCAATCATGCAATATTGAATCATGTGGATTGAAGACGTGTGCAGTAGATGGCTGCAAAAATAGTGACGGGAATGTTAAGGAATAGAATGAATCTGTGTGGCGAAGTTCGCCGACCGCTGCTGCAACTGTCCGAACGTGTTGCCGGCGCTTTTTCGTGATGTACCAGTTTCCTCGATGATACAGAAATTTGCTCATCCACCAGCCTTGTATCGCTAACCTTCAAAGAAAGGGCTTCATCCCCAGAACGTCGGCAAGAGTGAGTACGACTCGTTAAACAATGACAAAGGGAGTAGCGCCGCTTCCTGTCATAGTAAGTATCGCGCACGTTATCTATACACATCTGTCCCAAATGGCAGGAGAACTTACGCCCACCCTATCGCCGACGTATCAAGAAATAGTGAATGGGCACACACTTGAATTATGCGCACTGTATACGCACAATAAATGACGGACTACACCTATGGCGCACGAATGGTTGAAGCTGTATGTTTCATGATGGTCCACAAGAGTAAGCGAGTTACTAGCTGTAATATATATTTGCTACAAGGTATTACAATGTACAAAACAGCTACGTTTCAAGCCTTGTGCGCAGCAAGAACAAATCTATCGGAACTGAGCACACCCGTGAGCAATTAGGCAGAAAATAATCAGATAGTGGCCGCACCGAGGAACTTCACTGAGCCAGAAACTGACAAGCCACTGCTTCAAAATATTTTCCCAATAAAGACAAAGAGCAAAACACACTAATCCTGACCGAATTCATAATCGGAAAGCTTGTATAGCTTGGGATGCATATTTAACCCCGCTTTTAGAACAAGAACCATATAAGCTGCTTGCGCCGTTTGGACATAGCTTAATCAGCTCCGAAAGCGCTTTTGCATGTTATCTGAAGCTGTGATCAAAGCTTCGTGTCGTCCATCTAGTCACCATCTACGATATCTCCGAAAACAGGTTTTCTAAGCTGCGCCGGCATCATACACTTCCATTGTAAACAAGGAGGCAACGGAGGGAGTTGAGGCAAGCAATGGACGCGTCACCACGTGATCAAACATGGCAGCGCCCACGGGATCGCCGCGAAAAGGGTCAATATACGCTGCAAAGCGTTCGTGTTAACCGTGCTGACGGCGGTATGCAAGCCTTTAGTACGGCACTGTACACTGGTGTCCTCACTGAATTCTTTCGCACAGTCATCATATCATGCAATGATCATTCCCACATGTGTGTCATCACCTTCAGTACAGCTGATGCAGGTATGTCTTCCTCAAGTATTTGCAAAATTATCTTACACTGGATTGTATTTTTATTGCGATAGCAATTATATGGACAATCCAAAGCAGATTTCTGCCGTCGCCATCGCCGTCAGGTTCCGTATGACGTCAATGGAGATGAAATCGTCGCCGCGCGCCGGAGTGAGATTCTTGTTGTGGAAAAGGGGGTGAAATGTTGGGTTAAGTGCAACGCGATAACTGTCTCTCAATAGAGGACACCTCAACCGCGTTGCACAGAGGGGAAGTGGGACTGATAGTTAGAGAAGAGAAAGATCGCAGAGGCAGGAACTTGGCGCTGAGCCGTGCTCCCTCAAGGGCTGCAGAAGATAGCGCCAACCTTTCCCTTTCCCTCAAGAACCACTTACCACCAGCAGCAGCGTCAGATGCGCCGGAGGCGCGGGAAAGGGGAGGTCAGGGTTTAGATGATGATAAGTGGTTCTTGAGGGAAAGGGAAAGGTTGGCGCTATCTTCTGCAGCCCTTGAGGGAGCACGGCTCCGAACGCTGTATGTGCGAGTGAAAGGGCGAAAGGGACGCGCGCTTTCACGGGGAGTGAACGCACGGCGGAGAACAAACGCGCGTTCTGTGCCGTGCTCCCTTAAGGGCTGCAGAAGTAGGCGTCTCTTTCCTCCTTTACCATCACCATATATGTAGAGCAAACGCGCCTTCTTCTGACGCACGAAAGGCCGTGGGGGGGGGGAGGGGGAGGGAAGGGAGGCGACGTTTAGCTGCGGCACCAAGTGCCTATTTATATCAGAGGCTCCGGCAACAGTCACCAACGCCGCACGCATTTTGTGCGAACGCGGGCAAAACGCCGAGAGCGTCGACAACAGTTCTGCGTGTTGCCGGTGCTGCTGCATGTCCAAGTTTATATAGCTGATAAACCTACTATCATTACTCCGTATAGCTCTCTACAAATTTGCTATCGCAATTGATGCTTCGCCTTTCAGGTGAAACTGCGACAACTTTTTTAGATCACAGCTTTTAGGGGAACGTGGCCGTCCCTGCGTTGAGCGTCGGCGTCCCTCGGCGTAACCGAGCGAACGAGCACAGCGAAGAAAGAAAAAGTGAACGCGGAGCGCAGTGGGGGATCAAAGGCGCCGATAGTGAAGAGATCGCGAGGAGTAAAGCGGAGGAGGAGGGTGCAGCGGAAGCATGAGGAGGAGAGTGAGGAAGCATGCGGAAAGATTGCGGTGGCGACGAAGCATGCGGCGAGCGCTTCCACCAATACCATATATAGAAACAAAGCGCTGGCGTAGGTTTCGGACCCACTGCGCATGTGCTACTTCGCCTGCGCCGCCGCCGCTAGAGATGACGCTCCGCGCGAACCACGCGTTCCTCTTTTCACGATTTCTTTCTGAGCTATGAGTGACGCAACCGGTGGAAATGCTCCGTCTGCCGCTGCTGCTAAACGAGCTGCCCGAGCAGAGGCTCAGCGCCACCGCCGAGATGACCCTGTCGTCCATAATCAAATTCTTTGCCACAATATTATCACGAATTCAAAACACCCAAACAACTGTGCTCAAATTCGCATTTTGGAGTATCGTAATCGTCGGTGAATTGCTAACACTGCAAAGTATTTAGATTAGTCATGGCGCTCTTTGGTCAAATTTAGCCCTTGCGTCAGAAAAACCTACAAATCATCAGTTTTGGTCAAGAGCCACTAAGTCCCAAAGCTGTGAGTCACGAATCCAGCCCTTTATTGGGCGAACATGTTGTCTCATTCAAGAGTGGGCGCACCATTTTACTTGCGCAGAGAAGTATTCATATTGTAGCTGCGGCAGTATGAGCACGCGGAAGGACTGTGGCGGGCCATAGCAGCGTGTGTGCGACGCGTATTTCTCGCTGAAGTGAAGGACAGCTGCCTAACTGCTTGAACGGTTACCTTGAATTTTTTTTATATGCGTAAGCATTTCTATGGCTACCCAATGAGTAAATCCGTCCATCTTTCCCGTAAAACGAAGTGCTACAGAGAACAAATGTATAAATAAAACAAAATAAAACCGAAATGGAAAACGTTGGCGGCGGTAAGATTTGAACCTATGACCCCACTCAGAAGCTGCGTGTCTTAATCACTGAGTGACACACCAACTTTTTATTGCGATAGCAATTATATGGACACTCAAAAGCAGATTTCTGCCGTCGCCGTCGCCGTCGCCGTCGCCGTGAGGTTCCGTATGACGTCATTTGGAGAAGAAATCGTCGCCACGCGCCGAACGCTGTATGTGCGAGTGAAAGGGCGCGAGGGGCGCGTCTTGCACGGGGAGTGAACGCACGGCGGAGAACAAACGCGCGTTCTGCGCCGTGCTCGCTTAAGGGCTGCAGAAGTAGGCGTCTCTGTTCTCCTTTACAATCACCATATATGTAGAGCAAACGCGCCTTCTTCGGACGCGCGAGAGGCCGTGGGGGAGGGGGAGAGAAGGGAGGCGACGTTTAGCTGCGGCACGCAGTGCCTATTTATATCAGAGGCTCCGGCAACAGTCACCAACGCCGCACGCATTTTGAGGGAACGCGGGCAAAACGCCGATGGCGTCGACAACAGTTCTGCGTGTTGCCGATGCTGCTGCATGTCCAAGTATATAAAGCTGATAAAGCTATTATCATTACTCCGTATAGCTCTCTACAAGTTTGCTATCGCAATTGATGCTTCGCCTTTCAGGTGAAACTGCGACAACTTTTTACTACGTTTTTTCCAGAAATTCGGCAACTACATCAATACAAACTGCTGTCATTATCTGACAATATTGACATGTATACTTGTTTATCGTTCGTCGGTGATCGCTTTCAAAGGCTAACAAACGTTAAACACTTGCACCTACATGATTTAGAACTTACGCGAATGTTATCGCTGATTCTATGGCTTGTGTATGTCCTCGCCGTATATTCACTTTCCCACTGCTGCGCTTTTAGCTTGCAGTTGATAGAACGAAGCTTTCATTTTCACAAGAGCATCCATCAATAATAACCGTGCATCGTCATAACCTAATTTCCGAAACACATCACGTAGTTCCGTGAAGGCCGAGGAGAAGGAACATGTCACAAGACTTGTCCTGTAACTGAATAACTGTAACTAATAAATAACCTGTAACTGTCTTGTCCTGTAACTAAATAACGAATACTCTTTGTTGTTAAATTCGTTTTAATAGTTCTTTGCGTAATATCCCGAAAGAAGACCGCACTCCAACCTTCTGGAAACACGTGCTCTGTAGATTCTGGTTTGTTGCAAGGTAAACAGTTAGTACCACACGGTAAATACTCCCTTTTTTTCTTCTAGCCATGTTTTCATGGGCAAGATATGTGTGTGTAGTTTAAATGAGAATGTTTTCACTCCCCCCCTGGTACCATCATTCGTTTCACACGTGTTAGCACATCTTTCCCCTGGCCTTCGCGGTACAGTAATCGATACAACCGTTCTGGGAAGAAAATGTCTAATAAATCTAAGCTTATCCGCTTACATGTCACAGTAGCCAAATATTTGATGGTTAAAGTCGTGCTTTAAAAATCTAAATGCCACGACCACTTCACGTTGAAATTTACTCGTTGCGTAACAGCCACTCTCCCTCACCGAGACAACCAAGTTAGGTAAGACATTGCTCAATCGGACTTTGAATAACGACTCGCAAGAACAAAAGTCTTGAAACCAGTTGCTCTAGAAATAAGTTCAGTAATGACAAGCCATCCTATCCCAACTTGCGAAACAAGTTGTTTCTGCTTGTTCTTTCATATTCTGACTGCCACACAAACATAGCGAATGCTCTATATAATTTCTTAAAATTGAATCGGGAACAGCTCAGGACTTGTACGAGAAACCACAGCTTGCTCACCAAGAAGATCCTGCAAATGGCCGCACGTGCGAGAATTGAGAGTTCACGCCCGGCCCACTTGTCAGTTTGAGCTTTTAATTGCTGCACACATCCATTCCATAAAGCTTTGGTGTCCCGATGAGTGCCTAACGGTATACCAAGGTAAATCCCTGGTGTGAGCGTCCACTGCATACCTCCATAAATACGCGGCGTTGTTTGCCATTGGCCATGCCACAAACCGACCCACTTATTCAGGTTTATATTACTCTGTGTCATATGTTACAAAACTCAGGCACAATTGTCATAGCAGTTCGAACTCTCTCCTTATCATAGCCGGAAACAACGGCATCATGAGCGTAAGCTAATAAATGCACTTGACACCCTTCTAGGCTGAAACCACGCACGTCCGGACTATCAATTTTCTCTAACATCGATCCTTTAGATATTTCGCGCCCAACAAAGGTGACAGGGGGCACCCCTGACCATCAGAGGAAGTCATTTCATGCTTTTCAGTTGGCTTATAGTTGATAATTAGGTTAGTTGCACAATCTTTATATGTCATTTTAACTCAATCTGTTATCATTGAGCCAACTCTGACATTATCAAGAATAGAAAACAGTGATTGTGACATACTCTCTCGAATGCCTTTTCTAATTCAATTTGTAATCTAGCGACATGCCTAAAATTCACGTCAGAAGTTTCAAGTGGGCTGCGAGCCCCATGGATATACATAAATATAGAGCTCCCTCTTATCCCGCAGGTCTGATGCGGTCATACTAAAGCACCAATAACCCCTTGTACTATCTGCGCAAATATCTTCGTTAAAACTTTATAATCGACGCTTACCAGCGTAATTGGCCTGTAGCCGGTGACTTCGTTAAGTTCATTCGCGTCATCAATTTTTCGTATCAAAACTGTACACGCCCTTTTAATAAACGGTGGCAGCCTACTTGCTTGATATGCCTCATTAAAGACACGTTCTTATACGATGGCCATCTGCGAGCAGAAGGCTTTGTAAAAAAGGCGCAGTTCCGCCCGAAAGGCGAAGTATC
Organism: Dermacentor silvarum; assembly: GCF_013339745.2. Classification (NCBI taxonomy): domain Eukaryota; kingdom Metazoa; phylum Arthropoda; class Arachnida; order Ixodida; family Ixodidae; genus Dermacentor; species Dermacentor silvarum. The sequence goes on along the minus strand of NC_051159.1, from coordinate 152,096,261 downwards.
GATTGTGATAGCAAATTAGCGAACAGCTATACAAAGTGAGGATAGCTTTATCGGCCGTATAAACTTGTACACATAGGCACACTAACTAAATTAACAAGCATGGTGTCCCGCGCGCACAAGCAAACGTGAACGCATCTCACTCGATAACCACGGAAACTAGCAGCGAGCGATTGAGCTTCTGCCAGCGCTCGCATCAACGCGATCGTAGCCGCGAACACACAAGGAGGGTGGACTCTGCTCCCGCCGATGATGGCTTTCAACATACATGCAGCCGCGCGGGCGGGCTCTGGCGGCGCAGGACGCCCCCCCCCCCCCCCTCCCCTCTGGAACCCGGCAGGAGCGCGCAGCCTCACTAAAGCCTCTGTATCTCTAGATTATTTTCCCGTGGTATTTAATATCAACTATTTTCCTCATCACATCAGCTCCCTAAGAACGCTTTGTTGGCATTTCGTCGGCCAAGACCTTTTCCTTCCGTGCGCAAACAAGTGCGCCACGGTATTTTTCCGCGTCAACAGGCTCAATTTTATTCTTTGTTTCTCTTATTTTTTCCATAAAGGTGTCTGGCCTTGCACTTTCAGCATCCACCAATTCCTGCAGGATTTTTTTTTTCTCAGGTTATTTCCATCTTAGCGCTCTTCAAAACGTATTTCTACTGCGCGCTCTATGGCGTTCATTTTTACGGCGTCATTAAACCTAGCTCAACCCGTCTACTTTCACAGTTACCATTTCCTTAAGCAATTTCTCTTCGTACACTTTTTCAGAAATTGACCGTCCTTTTAGAGTTTCGCGTTTAATTTCCACTTCATTCTAGGTATTACGGTGATAGTTTTCCCTATCGTGAAGGCTGCTAAACAATGATCACTAAATGCTATGTTCATCACCTTATAATCATCACACAGTGTGGTCATTTCTTACGAACGATAAGCTCTGTCTAACTTTGCATAGTTGTTGCTTTGAAAATGAGTATAATACCGACTATTACCTAGCTGCATTCTCGCAATATGCAATGTCCACCAACAGGGCTCTTCATATGACCCCCTTCAGGAACCCAACGCTCTTGTCAGCCCAGTATTCATCACGCGAACGAGTTCAGAACGCAATTGAAATCTCCTAATACTATAAACATCTGTCTGTTTTCATATAATTCGATATTTTTTGGAAGAAGCTCAGCCGGTCATTCACTTTTGTTGGTGCGTACACACATAATATTGCAAATTACATGTTGCCATTTACAAAATCGCACAGCACGAATCGTCCACTCTGACAACTTATAACTGTTTCTTTCACTATGCCGAAACCTTTCTTAATAAACATACAGCAACCCGCCGCTGTGCCAATAGCATGTCTAGCGCATACAGTATCATCATCATCCTTTATTTATGTCCACTGCAGGACGTAGGCCTCCCCTGCGATCTCCATTACCCCCTGTCCTGCGCTAGCTGATTGCAACTTGCGCCTGCAAATTTCCTACCTCCATCACCCCATCCAGTTTTCTACCGCCCTCGACTGCGCTTCCCTTCTCTTGGAACCAATTCTGTAACTCTAATGGTCCACCAGTTATCTATCCTACGCATTACATGGCCTGTCCAGCTCCATTTTTCCCTCTTAATGTCAACGGGAATATCGGCTATCCCCGTTTGCTCTATGATCCACACCGCTGTCTTCGTGTCTCTTAGCGTTAAGCCTAACATTTTTCGTTCCATCGCTCTTTGTGCTGTCCTTAACTTCTTCTCGAGCTTCTTTGTTAACATCCAAGTTTCTGCCCCTTATGTTAGCACCGGTAGGATGTAATGATTGACTTTTCTTTTCAACGACAGTGGTAAGCTCCCAGTCAGGATTTGGCAATGCCTGCCGTATGCACTCCAACCCAATTTTATTCTTAGGTAAATTTCTTTCTCGTGATCAGGGTCCCCTGTGAGTATCCTAGATAAACGTACTCCTTTCCAGACTCTAGAGGCTGACTGGCGATCCTGAATTCTTGTTCTCTTGCCAGGCTATTTAACATTATCTTTGTCTTCTGCATGTTGATCTTCAACCCCACTCTTACACTTTCTCAGTTGAGGTCCTCAATCATTAGCTGTAATTCGTCCATATTGTTACTAAATAGGACAATGTCATCTGCAAACCGAAGGTTGTTGAGATATTCGCCGTTGATCCTCACTCTTAAGCCTTCCCAGTCTAGGAGCTTGAGTACTTCTTCTAAGCATGCAGTGAATAGCATTGGAGAGATTGTGTCTTTTTGCCTGAACCCTTTCTTGATAGGTAACTTTCTACGTTTCTTGTGGAGAACCAGTGTAGCTGTGGAATCTTTGTAGACATTTTTCAAGATATTCACGTATACCTCCTGTAATCCTTGATTACGAAGGACCAAAGGACCTAACAAAGGACCTAATAAATAAACGACATAGCATGAAAGTGTAAAACTCAAGAGATCAGATAGAGTTCGCTGAACTGTCAAAAATGATCAACAAGAAGAACGTAAGGGATATTCGAAATTATAACGTGGGCAGCATTGAGGAAGCCGTAAAATATGGACGCAGCATTAAATCAGTGAGAAGAAAACTTGGCATAGGACAAGGCAAGATGTGTGCGCTGAAAGATAAGCAGGGTAATATCATCAGCAATTTCGATGACATAGTAAAAACGGCGAAATAATTCTACACTGACCTGTACAGTACCCAGAGCGTCCAAGCTACTTTCACTCGAAGTAGCGATGAACAGGATACAGAGGCTCCTTCTATAACTAGCGATGAAGTTAGAAGGGCCTTGCAAGACATGACTAGGGGAAAACCGGCTGCAGAAGATGGAATAACAGTCGATTTATTAAAAGATGGAGGAGATGTCATGCTTGAAAAGCTGGCGGCCATTGATACGCATTGCCTCATAACTTCAGATGCACCAGAGAACTGGAAGAAAGCCAACATTATACTCCTCCATAAGAAGGGAGACGTTCGAGAATTGCAAAACTATAGACCCATTAGCTTGCTTTCTGTACTGTATAAAATATTCACCAAGATAATTTTTAATACAATCGGGGCAACACTTGACTTCAATCAACCAAGAGAACAGGCTGGCTTCAGGAAGGGGTATTGTACGATGGATCATATCCATGTCATCAATCAGGTAATCGAGAAATCTACGGAGTACAATAAACCTCTATATATGGCTTTTATAGATTATGAAAAGATATTTGATTCAGTAGAGATACCAGCAGTCATAGAGGCATTGCGCAATCAAGGAGCATACAGTATAGCAGGCACTAACGTGTAAAACCATACCGACAGTTTGACACTGACTGTATTTTAGTCTACTGAATCACGAAGATATGCAAGTTTTCCGCCAACATTACGCGCCGGAGCTGACGCTGCCTGCGTCTCGCCCTGAGACCTCTAACGTTGAGCGTTCCCAGGCACAATCGAGAGAGCGACATATCCATTTCAAGTAGCAAGAGTAAAAAATGTGGAGGACGCTTAAGCTTCGCCTTTAAGGGTGGAACGGCATAGCATTCAAAGGTCCCTGACTGCTTCTCACGCTTCCCGGCAACGGCAACCTATGCAACCGTAATGTTTACAAGAAAAAGCTGGCGACGAACGCTATGCACGAAGGCGAGCTTTCTGGCAGAAACGCGACCTCTTGCGTGGGCCGATCCTGCAGTTCTTGGTCTGAGAGGGTTTAACATAAAAGGCATGCGCTTTCAGTGTTTTGGTTCACGGCATTTGTTTGTGGGCTGTTATTTTCAAAATTCCGAGGAATAACTTTGTCAGGAATGTAAAACAATCTATGAGCAAATTTAGGAACAGAATGGTGTACAATATAACCCGCATATACCGCATGTCGTACAGCAAAGCGTGGCATATACATATACCTAAATATATACGACAATTTTCGTTCACGGGACGCCACTGCTGGCATTGACGCCGACACCGGAATTTGTGCGATGCGGGGCTGTTGGACCTCGGCGTAGCGTTTGGGACGGTGATCCTTCAGCCAAAGGGATGAAATGTGTACGTTCGGGAGTAAGAGCGAGAAAAAAAAAGTGTTTATTCTACATATTTACAGTGGCTCCAAATATTGAAGCCCACTCCATGGGGGAGCACTTTGAATGTCTCAGCTCACTGCATGTCTGAGCATATATCAGAAGATGTCAGGACACACCCACTGAATCAAATGTGTCCGCTTATAAATCTTCCCTAGTTGACCCGACTAGGGAATCTGATGACCTCTGTTCTGCCAATTAGAGGGATCGTATTGTTCACAGAACTCCGCCTCTAATGTTGCACCCTCGCTCACGCATTTGCCGCAACTGCGTGGCCATCTGGGAAACCGAGATCGTCGCCGTTCCCACGGTAGCAATTCCACGAAAGTCGGCGACTTGGTTTCTTGCTCTCCGTGACGGTCATCGTGCCAGGGTCCGGAGAGTGGCCTTCGCGCTGGTTCCCGCTTCCAGGAAGGGTTGCGGTTCTGGTTGGTCGTTTCTAAGTGAGCTTTGTCATCGAGTCACAGCTGGTGTCGGGCCGCGTCGCCAGGTAGGCGGCCGCTGATGAAAGCGGCTGCCTCGATGTAAACAACCACTATTGTCGTTTGGGCGACGCTTACCAAAGGGACTGCCTCGATGGAAACAACCAAAGAAGGCGCCCGGCCGATCCGCGACGCAGCAGGGCCCTTAACGTCGCGTGAAAACAACGGTAAGCCCTCCAGCAATTAGTAACTTTCACAAATCTAGCGTCCCTGTCGGCACGACAGCTGGAACGGGCACCCACGAGGCCAGTCGCGTTGGTCACTGCGTCGCCTGCAGCCCTTCTCGGGTGAGCTACAGTGCCTAGATTTTCTGCTCTTTTTTTAAGTAGCGACATCTACCTCCGTCGGCCGCCATGTCGTTCCTAACCTCCTGAAACGGCGTATCCGCGTAGATAGCATGCGATCTTCAACAGCCGCTGCTGCACTGCATGAGTCACATACTATAAGTTTCAGGCATGGGGCCAGACAATCAAATACGAACCCAACAGCCGCTTAGTGCTGCACTGTTTCAGCCCAACGCGGAATTTATCGCCGTAATTGCGAGCCGTACTTAACGATGGTGTCGGTTCTCGACGCATCTTTACACCGCCGCCTGGCGCGTTTATGCAGTCGCGCCACGCCCACCGCCACGCCCACAAGTGAAAACTTGGAATACCTTAAGCTTCGCCTTTCAGATTGGAACGCGATAGCGTTATTGGACACCGTTGACGCGGACACCGTATCTTCTGCGGCATGGGGCCTGATCAAAATTTAGAAAGGCTCGGGTTTTCCACATTCCACTCAATGTTGCCTAGAACCAAAGTACAGCGAAACACCATCTTATTAACGAAAGAACAGCCCTTCTCAGGTCTGCCAAAATTTTGCCGGTGGGTTCGCAACAGCCAACCATCCATTCCGTGACCGATCAAATAAATAAGCAGTTCCATTTATGGTGTATTCCTTATAATAGAAGCTCAATTCTGATAAGCAACGTCCTGCACACATCGTGCTCGATTTAGGAAGTGACATAGAAACACATTTAAATGCTGGCATATCTGAATTGAAACACTATTGTTAACCCTGATTATCGTTGGCGGGCTCAAAATGCTCATTCGGGCAGCCACCATCGAGTTTGACGAGCCCCATAGTGAAACAGCAGTAGTCAGAGCACGCTTTATGGTTCTGTAAGCAGTGTGCCCTGGAAATCACAGTCAAGTCATAGTCTGTGCTGGTGAAATAGCAGAAGTCAACACGAAACTGACAGCTATTGTTAGCAGCTTGCATGCCAAAGCACATTCAGTGGTTGCATCGTTTATTTTGGTTATCTGACTCACACAAGTAATGGAAATAAGAGAACAAATATAAAACATCATTAGCTTAGTGAGGCCCAAAATGATCATTCAGGCAGCCACCGTCGAATTTGACGCGCCCCATAGTGAAATAGCAGAAGTCGGAGCACGCTTTATGGCTCCGTTAGCAGTCTCCACTGAAACTTGAAGTTTGTCATAGCCAATTTTTAATTTATTAATCTGACTCGGGCAAGTGACGCGAATTCAAGCACAATTATTAACGTGAAAAACTTTGATAGCATTTTTTTATATTTACGTACCGGAAAAATGCTCAGCAATGTTGAACGTGTTTTAGTGAGTCACTTTGTTCATTGCAATCTGTAGGCAAAGTGACGGACAGATTCAGACAGTGATATTGATGAAGTAATAAATGGTGAAAGTTGCAAAAGCTCGCACAGCACTGCTTTGCTGGACTCCATTAACTAGAAAACTGCGTTTGTAATCATGAAAGCGTCAAGACAGGAAATGATACCCCACTGCACAATGTTATATATGTGTACCACCACATGTGACGGGCAGCAAAACCATCTGTTTATTAAGACTGAATGCAACAACATAGCAAGGTGCTGTTTCACAATATGGCACCCTTTCATGTGCACTTCTGGCAAGCTGCCGTATGCACAGATGCATAAACCAATTAACATGGGTTAGAGACGAAGTAACTGTGCAAGCCACGTGATGCTTTTAAGATTTTGTATCTGTCAATGTTTCTGTTGTCACAGCTGATGGAACTTTCTTTAGTGCAAGTTGGTTAATCACGTTGCATCAACAGCACAAGAAGCAAGGTCAGAATAGTAGGAGAAAACAAAGCAAGGTGACAGACTGAGGAGGCAAGGTAGACAAGAGAGAATGGCTTTAATGACATCGAAGAGGCCAGCCCTGCTATTCACAGGACTTGGTGCTTTGAATGAGACGAGTTAATGGAATTGTAAAGAAAGATGCGGCTGCAACGCAAAAATAAAAGGACAGAAATATGAATAAAGACATACACGCACGGAAGAACTCACATATTCACACACATGCACACAAACGCGAGTGCGAAAACTAAGATCTAAAATACAAAAAAGAGCAAAATAACAAATATACACAGACACACAAGAAAACACGCACACACATTTAACGCAGACGCGAGTAGAACTATTAGGAGTCAGTTCACAAGCAGCGGTGCCTACATTGTCGGACTTTATTTTAATGTACATATTGGCTCTGTTGCCTTCACTGTCATGGGAATTTTTTAGTAGCGATGCATATCACGACAATCGAAAAGCAGCGCAAAGCTGTGTTGTGGGAAAGCAAGTCGAGCGCTGACAGCACAGCTTATGCGCGATTGTGTCACAGCAGGCTTTCTACAGCTGGCGCGGGCAGTGAGCGAAGAGTTCTAAGCCACACAGCGACGCGAATTCATGCCAAGCTCCCTTGTAACGGCACCAGTGTATCAGTCATAATTTTATATTAGCACTGAGGCTGACATTAAGGAAGCAGACACTGCTCCCAAACGCCTGACCCTTAATAATCCAATGACATTCACTCAAGCAGCGCGTGTTAGTCACTGATTGTTAGCATTGGTGGAAAGCAATCACTCGAAGGTGCTACACAACACTCGAACGACGCTGCTAAACGCTCGGGATCACGGGCCGTCCGGCTCATGACGTCACCTGAAGTGCGCGCCTATTGGTGGAAGCTGGTGTGAGTCCGCCTTTGAGGGGCAAATGCTGCTGCCTTCTAAAGTTGCATCCGACTATAGCGAAGCTGAGCCTGGCTACGCCTAGCTAAGCATGGTTGGGAATGCTTGAGCTTAGTCATTCATCGATAGTCAATCAATAGCTAATCTATAATCAATCAATAATCAATAAATTCCAGAAAATTCTGGGGATGACTTGGTAGTGCTTAGCCTAGCCGAAATACGGGGCCAATACCTTGCGATAGACAATATATAGACAATCGATACCTAATCGGTAATCGATCAATTATCAATAAATTCTGGAAAATGCTGCGCATGAGTTGGTGGTGCTTAGCCTAGCCCAAATAGGTGGCCAATACCTTGCTATAGCCAATCGATAGACAATCAATACCTAATGAATAATCGACAAATAATCAATAAATTCCGGGAAATGCTGGGGATAACGTGGTAGTGCTTAGCCTAGACCGAAAGCCCGGACTAGCTAGGTGCCCATCAGCTTCGCTGTCTCTTTAGCATTGCGCCTCCAGGGCAAGCTACGCTAATTTTTTATACTTGACTCGTCGAAAGTGCGCACGTGCCTACCAGAAATCACTACTTTGCGTCGCGCATACAATCTGATTGTACAAGTTTCCACGAGAACATTCACAACAGATAGAATTAGCGATAACATTTGGAAACTTCCGATACATGCAGGTGCATCCTGCGCAGAGCGATAACGTTTATGATTCGTTAATTAGACGGTGCAAAGCGGTCACCGGAGAAAGATAAACAAGTACACGTGCCAGTATGATTGGTGTTGGGAAGGAGCCCGTCAGGAGCTGCCTCAAGACGACCTCCTGCCGTTTGGTTAGCGACTTGTGCGCCGGGGTGTAGTAAAGTCCGGACAGTTTAAGATGCTGCGTAATTTCTTGATACGTGACAAAGAGAGTGACTGGGTATAAACGGGTCGGCCAGTTAACGTAAAATACGAACGAAGTCAGTGATGGTAATTTTCAGTGGTCGTGAGCTGGGGTCAGTAAGTGTGAGTGCACGAGAGTGAGCACAGAGCCTGCGAAAATTTTGGAGCCTGAGTATCCACGTATTCTGCCCGTCTGTGATGAACAAGTTAGGTTCACTGGAGGATCACATGGGCGGGCTGGAAGCGCTTGCTGTCTGCTACTCCAACTCACTTCCAAATGAGCACAAATAAGTCGACGTTAAATGTACCAGATTTTCATAATTCGAGCGTAAGGCGGTTTTAGATTAAAAGACATTTCCTCGGTGGAGAGCGGTTGCTCACTCATGTGCATGGCATTAAGGTGGCCGTTATTCACGATGCTGCATACGTACAGGCAAAGCGTTTATCACAGTTTAATGACCTTATTCCTTCTGACGTGAATCTAGATGTGCGTCATTTTTGATCTTCAAGTTATGTGATCAGCTAACACGTCTTCCTCGCTGCCTTGACGTATGCACAGAATTTCCGTACGAAGACATACGCTTTCTTTTTTTTTTTTTTTTTTTTTTTTTTACAGCACTGCTGTAAATGCATCTGTAGAAGCGGCCAAACACCATGCATGCCTGTTTTCAGAGTTTTCTGAAATAGCTATATTACTCACGAAATTTTTACCTTGAGAAAATGTAGCGAATGACAGGGGCAATATGTAGGCAAATATATTTGCCTACACCCTCGTTTTCGGCCAGTTTATAGAGGCGTTATGCAGAACACTTATCCAGTTTCCCCGTTTCCCTAGAAGAAAAAAATTTTGCGCAGATCCCACGCGCTGTGGGAATCAAGGTTATACGAAACATTTTGCAGGCAACTGGCTATGCAGCCTTGTCTGAGCTTCCCCAAAGCGTTACCAGGTTGAACAATCTGTTAGTTTAAATCTGGTGTGTGTGACACGAGTACAGTGAACTAGAATTCCCGCGTTTGCGTGCCTGGGACGACGATTTCATGATTTCTACGAAGAATAGTATCCTGCACAAGGCAATTACTGCTGCTGCAGTCTTACCTCACCATATATAGTGCGCTAACAATATTACAGTGGAATTGCCTTTCCATTTATACCGCTGCTACTGACTCATATTACCTGTGTATTCACCACTCCCCTTATATTATTGTATTGCAAAAAAAGTTGGCCATCAGCCGAAAATACACTTGGCTTAAAAATTTGCGTACATTTCGTTTACACCACTCCTCCCGCGGCGGTGGCTTAGCTATATATACTGATTTCTTCAAAAACTGCACACCGGGCTAAAATGCCTTACCAGCTTATGACTTCTCAAAGTGAAATGCTAGCCATTGTCATTTCGATTCCAAGCCGCATCCCACTGATATTGGTTAATGTTTACTTCCGCGCAGGATTCAGTAATTACGTCTAGTAGAAAAGAACTCTATCTCGCTGGGAACTTTGACTACCATCATACTTCGTAGTGTTTTATGACCGATTCGAGTTGTAAGCTTTAGTGGGATTGGGCCGCTACCAATAGTTTACTGCGCATTAACGCAAGAACGCCCACATTTGTTTGTATATATATATATATATATAAGTCACTTTCCGCTATAGGGCTTACTTTCGCTAGCTCTACTTTGTCTATTTCCACATGGTCTGTTATAAACTCGGACACAAGCAGTGACAATCTTCCTATATCTTTTTTAGCTTGTATGCCCGTTGACTCAAATTACTATGCATTCGAATACTTTTGTTAAATTCAGCACGATTAAAAAGGTCTTACGCACGGCTTTATCTAATGAGCTATGGTATAATGAAGGAGGAAAGGCCATAAATTTATTTTCCTGTTTTAAAAGATTCCGTAAAAAAACTCTGAATTCACTGTGCACACCACTAAAAGTTGGTCTTCTAAGCCTTGGTGGAATACGGTGTGCTCACGTGATTTCAGGATAAGAAAAGCAACGTAAACAAAATGCCTTATAACCACTGTCCTAGCAATTGCAGAGACTATAAGTTCGCGGCAGCAACAGTTAAAAGAACAGTTGAAAAAGCGAAAGACGACTTTGATTGCAAGCACTCCGACTTTTTTTCTAAGTTGACAAACAGAAAAGCACTCCTTCGTTTTCTGAGAAATAAGAAGGTCATTCCGGCACAAATAAATGCAGACTCTGTGGTTCCAACAACCTGCGAGTTGGCCAAATTCCTGGAAGATATTTCTGCAGGTCTCCAAAGTCGCACTAAGTCTATTTTTCTCTTTCACGCTACACCACCTACTCATGGTGAAAAATTTCATCATGGTTCCGATGGCATTACTACGCCAATAATAAAAACTTTATTTAAGATATCGCCTCACGCATTGCTTACCATGGGAAACCATTCTATTAAAAATTTGTGGATTCCTCTCGAATGGCGACTTGCAAAAGTAATCGCAATATTAAAAAAAGCCAGGTGCTGGTTACGTCTTAGATAACATTAGGCCAATATCTCTTACACCTAACCTAGTAAAACTCATCGAAAGAATCTTAAACGACCGCATAGATAAATTGTAGCGTGGGTTTGTTAATTTTTCAACAGCAGATAATTTTGATGCTCTCAATGCGGATTGTCTTACACACAGTCAAGAAATCTACCCCAAGGATCAGGCCTATCGTCATTGCTGTTTAATGTTTTATTAAGTAATGTTCCTTTGCGACAGGATGTGCATGTGTACGTGAACGCCGATGACATCGCATTTTATTGCGATAGCAATTATAAGGACACTCCAGGCGCATTTCTACCGTCGCCGTCGGCGTCACTGTGAGCTTTCGTATAAAGTCCAAGGGCGATAAAATCGGCGCTGCGCGCCGTATTCTGCCCGTGCGAGTGAAAGTGTCCGAGGGTGAGCCGGCGATCGCGGCTATATCTCACACCAGCAAGGCAGGAATGCGGGCAGGAAGCGAGCCGTCTTAAGTCGCGCGCAAGACTCCGGACGGAGCGGAAAGATGGTGGACGCGTTCTACTTCGGCGACTGCTGCGTAAGGCGCGGGCGCGCGCGCCCGCCGGGGCCGCGTATACATGGCTTGCACGTGACGTCACTTCCGCCCCAACCAAGCGCCGACGTCCATGCTGGCGACCCATTCGTTTCGCACCTGTCCGTCCGCGCGGTCCGTACCGACAAGTGCCTTGCCTGTGACGCCTGACCGCTCCCGATACGCTGTGAATTGTTTTCTTTTCTATTCGGGAACGATGTCTGCTCCCCAGAGGAGTGAGCCATTGAGTGCAGGCTATTACTCTGAACTTGTGGGTTCGGCGCGCGTACGCTATGAAGAAAAGGTGCAAGTGTGCGATGGTATGGACCCGTACACGCTGCGACCGGGCGTCGACACGACGATCGACATGAATATGTTCCCTGAAGTGACCCACGGGGATATCGTAAACTATCTAGTTTACTCCTCCAGATTTGCGACGTTGGAAGAAATGAAAGCTTTCAAATCAATGGAAGCACACAGCTATTTCACCAGCGGGTGGGCGAGAAGCCTGTCTGCAATGCGTTTACGAGACGAAAAGGTGCTTCTCCTCGGAGAGGTGAGCTCAAGAACCTTTTCTGGCACGTTTCTCGAAAAATAGCCTGCCATGGTTGTGATTTACGAGGAGTGAAAAATAAATCGTGCATCTGAATGTGGTGGCACCGTTTTTAGATGACGGGCAAACTTCAAAGACGCCCGCGTACCAAAATTTACCGAGCATGTCAGCAAACGCTACGAGGTTCAAATTCCGCCCCGATTAGTCTGATTTCCACTGTAAAAATACAGTAATCAAGATAAACAATGCCTGTTCTTTTACACTGCTCTGTTCGCGGCCAGATTATCTGGTGTGCATACTCCCGTTTTTCTCTGCCGTCGCTTTCTCTGCTTGAGCGGAGATGGCCGTCATCCCGAAGAAAGACGCACGCACAGACACTTTTATTTTGGTCCGTAGCTCGCTGCGCTCGCAGCGATCCGCATCTGCTTGCCTAATGTTGTAGCCGAGATGCAGCGACAGGGCCCAGTCTGGGTTCGTGCTATCGAAAAAATCGGATGGCGTCCCTGCGAATCAAAAACATTCACTTCTTCAGAGTGTAGTCCTTGCTTCCCACGTTTTCGCGAACATTTAGTTCACGGCACAAGCCTCTTACCTGTCACGAAGTGCACTTCGCACACACGTAAATTGGGGTTCTGGGGGTCCAGATCGGCTCGATTAATGCGAGCCAGCCACAACTGGCGCCGATTTGTGCTGAGCGTCTTCGCTCGCACCTGTCTACGACGATCCTCGGAATTCGGAAGAAGTTCGTGTTAGTAGGCTTCTTGTTTCGCCTGGAGCTGTCGCTACGGTTGGAGCAGCCAACGACTGAGCAGAAAACCATATTGAAGCTGCGAGTGGTCGCGAACCAACACGATGCGAGCTGACAGAGGCGGCAGTAAGCAAGCAGTGGCCCGGCAGTGGCGCGTCAGCATGGTCGACAGGCATCTAACGGCGACCGGATGTGACGTC